>NW_017671042.1:204317-204636 GCF_001879085.1 Nicotiana attenuata
ATATATATATATATATATATATATATGGCTCAACAAAGAAAAACCTATATCACTTCCAAGACTGAACAAAATTACTATTTCGCTTTGCAAACACACGGGGCAAGTTCTAGACATCAAATGCAATGCATAGAATACAACAAACCTCAGACGCACATGGCACATGACTCACTCAAGATTGGATCATCAAGACACTCTAGTCAAAGCTGTTGAGCAAAGTTAAGAACATACAATTTAAGGCACTTATACAAGAGTCAAAAATTGAGCCTAAGTGTCACACTAAAGCACTCCCTATTCTCAAGGCATAACGAAGTCAAGAGAC
>NW_017671042.1:208359-215038 GCF_001879085.1 Nicotiana attenuata
TTTTATTCTTGTTGATTACCCTATAGGTAATCAAGGTCTAATAAAAACTGTGAAACTATGCTTTGCTTATTTGTGACTGCCCGGATTCAACAGGTTCTAAAATCAGTAGGCAAACTGATTAGGGCTCTATCGCTTCGCCTTAACACAATGGTGCATATTCTCTGCTTGTCATGCTCACCTAGATATCCTGTTCTAGGACCTTTCTGAAATATTTGAAATCTGTTGTTTGAGACGTGCTAATTGTCTGTTATTGTGGAGGCAAACATGAGCCCCCTTAATATTTTCTTGCTTGACGTCCTGCTTGTTCTTTGTTGTCGCTTAGATTTTCCCTTTTAAACACCTTAGGAGAGTCTAGAACTGCCTAAAATTAGAGGTTTTAAACACCTCTGGGACCACAAGGAAGGGACTGGTAATGCACGCATAGAGTTCGTCTAATTAAAACCGCATATATAACCGCTAAGGGGAGGGTAATTGGGTAGTAAAAGGATATGATGACCTGTGTGCTAATATCACGTGTAACCCCTCTAGTTGAGGAAGTATTACTGCGTATTGTACAGATGTGATCCTATAGTCTAACAAACCTGGGACTTCCCTCATCTTATTTACATATGCGTGCTTAGACTGCTTATTTGTTAAATTTCCTTTATCTTATATGTGTGCTTAGACTGCCTATCTGTTAAATGACTAATTCACAAAATGAGTTTGGCCGGGACCCACCGTTGTGGACCTCGAGGGGTGCCTAACACCTTCCCCTCAAGGTAATTTCAAGCCCTTACCCAATCTCTGGTAACACAAACCGGTTTTATGAGTTACTTGCAATAGGTGCCCTAATGCACCTTAAATCCGTTAGGTGGCGACTCTTCAACTTCTGTACCCCTTTCCCAAAAGGAAACGAGTTGTCCCAAATGAATGTCGAAACCCCGACTTCCGTTGCAAAGATGGAAAAAAAGGGCGCGACAGATGAGACTCAAGGACAAGATAGTGCCTCGTTGCATCACACTAACTAGTTTTAACAATGCAGTTGAACGCACTTTGGAGGAAATTACATTCCCCATTCTCGTCGGTAGAGTAACTCTAGAGACAACATTCCACATTATGGACCAGGACAACGCAGACAACGCCATCGTGGGATGACCATAAATACACCCCATGAGAGTCGTCCCTTCCAGCTTGTACCAAGTGATCAAATTCCCAACACCTTGAGGGATATTCAGCATACGAGGGGAACAATGCACGTCCCTGGAATGCTACCGAATCTCCATGGACAACAAGACAACTCAACAAAAGAAAGATAAGGAAAACAAGCATAGCAATCAGCGGGGTTGAGGTTGCCACAAGATGGATCCCAGGAAGTCATTATGGACCCCGAGATGGTCGAGGCCACAGAGTCAACAATAGAAGACCTTGACCCTGTCCAATTAGACCATGGAGACCTCAGTAAAAGGCTTACATCGGCTGCAAACTCAGAGAACCGGGTAAATTTAGTCAATTCTTGATAACTAACACAGATTTGTTTGCCTTTTGTCATGCAGATATGCCAGGCATCCCCAAAGAGATCACTACACACAAAGTGAATGTCGACCTCTTCTACCCCCTGATAAGGTAGGTTCGACAAAAGTTCAACCCCATCATGAATGAGGCCACCCACAAGAAAGTAGAAAACTTATAGGCAAATAGCTCTATCAGAGAATCGAAGTACCCAAAATGGATAACCAATGTAGTGACGGTCAAAAAGAAAAATGGGAAATGGAGGATGTGTATGGACTTCACTGACCTAAGCAAAGCATTCCTGAAAGATTACCACATATCAACCAAATCATCGACGTAACCGCAGGACACAAGCTATTAAGTTTTCTCGATGCATACTCAGGTTACAACCATATACTCATGGAGGAAGAAGACCAATAGAAAACTACGTTCGTCACCTACATGGGAACATATTGTTATAGGGTTATGCCGTTTGGGCTGAAAAATGCAGGGGCTACCTATCAAAGGTTGGTCACAAAAATTATCAAAGACTAACTCGGCAAAACCTTGGAGGTGTATATAGACGACATGTTGGTCAAATCCGTGAAGGTAGAGGATCATATCGATCACCTAAAGGAAGCTTTCGACATACTAAGACAACACGAAATGAAACTAAACCCCGAGAAATACGCGTTTGGTGTAGCCTCAAGAAATTTTTGGGCTTCTCAGTGTCACAACAAGGAATTGAGGTCAACCCAAATCAAATTAAGGCTATCTACATGATACCTGAGCAATTGACTACAAAGAAGCAAGTCCAAAGATTGAGTGGTTGAAGTGCCACCTTATCTAGATTCATCTCGCGGTCGTCCGATAGATGTCATAGGTTTTTTGGCATACTCAAATGGATAAATGCCTTGAGTGGAGACCTGAGTGCGTACAAACAGTGCGAGAACTGAAGGCATACTTGTCATCACCACCTTTTCTCTCGAAGCCTGAGCCCGGGGAGCACCTCCTCAACTACCTAGCTGTCTCCGAAATAGCGGTAAGTATGATCCTGGTTCGAGAAAATAAAAGTATGCAATCTCATGCTTATTGTACCAGTAAAACACTTGTCAACACAGAAACAAGGTACCTACATCTCGAGACACTGGTCCTGGCCCTGGTCGTAGCTTCACGAAAACTTAGACCCTATTCTAGTGACACCCTATCTCGATCGTCACCACTTTTACTTTAAGAAGCATTTTACATAACCCCAATCTGTCGGGGAGGATGGCCAAATGGGCCATCGAGTTAAGTGAGCACGACATCACATATCAGCCTCGAACAATAAAAAGTCGCAAGTGCTCGCAGACTTTAGCGCAAAAGTAATGCTAGAGGCCGAGAAGCAAGCCGCTCAAGCATCTCTTCAAACACAGGACCTCTAGGTCCTATACACCTATGGAGCATCCAATACTTTCGGGTCCGGACTGGGACTCGTACTCGAGGTCCCTACCGGCAAAGTAATTCTCTAATGCATAAGGTGCCCGGATATGACTAACAACGAGGCCGAGTATGGAGCGGAGCGGTTGAAACTCCGTTGTGATTCTCAGCTCGTAGTCAACCAAGTTACAGGGACTTTCAAAATCAAAGAACAAAGGTTGCAAAAATATCACAAGATCTGCAAATTGCTTCCCAATTTTGATGAATGCCAGCTTGACTAAATCCCACGAACTCAAAACATCGAAGCAGACAACCTCGCCAAATTGGTCGCCGCCACCAAAAGCATAATGGCCGGGGACAGGAGCATAGTTCATCTCCTCAACTCGTCATTAGAATTATTGAGGTAAAATCTATAAATATAACTTGGGACTAGTGCAATTGTATTACTCCCTCCGTTCCAATTCATGTGAACCTGTTTAACTGGGCATGGTGTTTAAGAAAAAAAAATGAAGACTTTTAAAATTTGTGGTCCTAAACTAGTCAAAATATTTGTATGGCTATGATTCTTTTGAAACTTGTGGTGGTAAACATGCCAGAGTATTTGTGTGGTTATAAAAGCTTCTCATTACGGTATAATTGGAAGTTGAAGAAAAGTTGTTTCCCAATTCAGAAAAGGGTCATTCTTTTTTGAACGGACTAAAAAGTAAACAAGTTCACATAAACTGGAATGGAGGGAGTATTAGTTATTTGCAGGATGGCATCCTCCCAAACGACAAAAAGGAAGATCAAAAGCTAAGAATGCAAGCCGCTAGATACAGCCTCCTTCACAGTGACTTATATAAAAGAACATACCGTGGTCCCTTGGCAAAATGCTTAGGCCTAAACCAAACCCAACGCGTTCTCGAGGAAGTACACGAAGGTCATTGCGGCGCTCATTCCGGTGATCGAGCACTCGTGAGGTGTCTCATACGAGTCGGGTATTATTGGCTCACTATGAAGAAAGACGTCTCAAAATTTGTGAAAAGGTGCGAGCAGTGTCAGAAGTATGCCCCAATAATCCACCAAGTAGGCGAACACCTCTATTCGGTCACCTTTCCATGGTCATTTATTTAGTGGGGAATGGACATCATGGGTCCACTTCCGTTGGGACAAGGTAATATAAGATTTCTTTTAGTTTAACTGACTATTTCTCTTAATGGGTGGAAGCAGGGACATTCTTCCAAATTCGTGAGCAAGAAGTAATCGTTTTCAAATGGAAAAATATCATCTACCGATTCGGCCTAACTAAAGAAATAAGTTGTGACCACGGACCCTAGTTTACGAGGAGAAGAACCATTGAGTTCTTCGGAAAATGGCATATTACAATAATACTTTAATCTCTTTACCACCCAGCTGGCAACGGACAAGCAGAATCCTCAATTAAGTCAATACTAAACATCATGAAGAAGAAACTTGAAGAGGCAAAGGGACTGTGGTCAGAAATACTCCCAGAACTATTATGGGCACATAGAACTACTCCAAAGACGAGCACATGAGAGACACCTTACTCCCTAGTCTACGGAATAGAGGTAGTTATAGAGTCGAAGTCGGAGAGCTCAACCTGAGGTACTCCCATGAAAGCGCCACCAGCAATGACGAGAATAGGAGACAAGACCTCGACAAGGTTGAAGAGGGGTGAGACATGGCATACATAAGAATGGTTGCTCAAAACAATAAGAAGAACACTACTACAACAAAAAGCAAAGGTTCTATTGCTCAAAATTGGGGACTACGTACTCAAAGCCAAAACCCAAGCAAACAAGGATCCACGAGAAGGCAAGTTGGGAACCAACTAGGGTGGACCGTACAAAATTATAGGCAAATAAGACAAGGGCTCGTTCCAATTAGAAACTATGGAAGGGAAATTCCTACCAAACAATTGGAATATCAGCCATCTCAAGTACTTTATCAAAAAAACAAGAAATGCCCCGTCAGTTGCCCTCTTTTTTCCCAATTGAGTTTTGTCCCAATAAGGTTTTCTCAAGGAGGTTTTTAAAGAGGTGAAAAGCGGGATACTTCAAGTTGGAATGCACAAGATGGATTATTTTTTTCATTGTCCGACTCCTCAAGAATCTCCAAGTCGAACAATGAAGGGACTATTACTGGGACTGGGATGCCAGCCAACACCTGAAACTTGTAATTTTCTCCAAAACCGCCTAAGGGAGAAAATAATGTAATTGAAACAACAACATTGAAATAATAAAGGTGCACGTCTTTCAAAACTACTCTCCAAAATGGTACGTTCGACCAACTCGAACAACACCTATCAGCCCTTGGCCACGACTTAACTTAAAGGTACGTTCGACCAGCTCGAACAACACCTATCGACCCCTACCTCAACCTATCTTAAAGGTACGATCGACCACCTCGAACAACACCTATCGGCCCCTGGCCTCAACCTAACTTAAGGTACGTTCGACCAGCTGGAACAACACCTATCGGCCCAAGTCCTCGATTTAACCTAAAGGTAGGTTCGATCAGCTCGAACGACACCTATCGGCCGTTGGCCTCGAATTATCATAATATGTTCAACCAGCTCGAACAACACCTATCGGCCCCTGTCCCTTGGTCGCGGCCTAACTTAAAGGTATTTTCGACCAGCATGAACAACACCAATCGACCCCTGGCCTCAACTTAACCTAAAGGTACGTTCAATTAGCTCGAACGACGCCTATCGGCCCTTGGGCTCGACTTAACTTAAAATTATGTTCGACCATCTTGAACAAAACCTGTTGGCCCTCGGCCACATCTCAACTAAGAGACATACTCTACTCGTTTGAATAAAGGGCCGAGATAACTGTTGATACCCAATTTTTCCTCATATATTTTAATGCATATACATATACTTTCAAAATGGCACATATGCAGTTATAAGCATGCATAAGCATTTTTATAATTTTAAGAGCTCCAAAATCAATTTATATCCTCTCTTTTAATTATAAAATATCCAATAATTATTCTTCAAATTACTTTTGTGATGATTTAGTCATCCAAATTCTTTATTTATCCCAACATAGTGTTTAAATATTTTTAGTGCATTTTTTATAGTTATATTTACATTTTTTAGGCTAATTGCACATCTTTGCAATAATAGCCCTACTAATGCGTAATTGCATTATTGATGCATAAAATGGTCTTTTATATTTTTAAAATATTAAATAAGTATTCTAAATCATTTTAGTGCACGATAATATTTTTTGGAAATCATTTGTTATTTTTTATAAATTACATAATTATTCAAAGTGGCTACTTAAAATCTGGCCTATTTTATTTCAATTTCAGCCCTATTCTAACCAATACCAGCCAATTTTTGATTAAAATTACCCAGCCCAAACCCTGAAGACCCGATCCAGCCCCAATACCCTTTAATCTCGGCCATTGATCATAGAGATCAACGGCCACAAATGACCCTTCCTAAAATAAACCAAACGACCCTCCCCCCCCCCCAAACCCTTTCATTCTACACCGTCTGCCACCCTGAAATCCTTGTTCTCTCTCAAACGCTCTCAAATCCTAACCCTAATCTGACCTCGCCGTCACTCACCTATGGCTATCTACGGTGGTTTCTCACCACCTCTTAGGCCTCCAATGGCCTCTCTCACGTTATTCTTGCCATCTCCAGGGTCCTCAAGGGACCAGGGCTAGTTGGCTTGCATCTATGGTTCCTTTCTCGCATGTTTCAAGCCATTCCAATATATGATCATCCAACCAACGTTGGTCGCTAAACTTTGGTCGCTTTTTGCAGGAATTCTAG
>NW_017671042.1:215054-238152 GCF_001879085.1 Nicotiana attenuata
ACCCTTACTAAACTAAACCCAACCCCCCCCCCCCCAAACATTATCATTCTACACTACCCGCCGCCCTGAAACCCCTCTCTGCTCTTAAACCTAACCCTAATCAAACCTTGCTGACACTCATCTATGTCTATCTCCGGTGGTTTCTCACCGCCCCCAAGCCTTCAATGGCCTCCCTCACATTAATCTTGCCATCTCAAGGGTCCTCAAGGGACTAGGGCTAGTTGGCTTGCATCTATGGTTCCTTTCTCGCCTGTTTCAGGCCGTTCTAGTGTGATTCCGAGTAATATCGTCCTATATCGGCTATGATCTATGGGTTTCTAAGCAGGTTTCTTCACCTCTGTGTTGTTCTCCTAAAAAAAACCTAATTTCTTTCTTCTGAACCTCTTAGATCTGTACGGATCTGAGATGATTTTAACTTGTTTCTTATGAGTTTTACAATAACCTTGATATTCTTTACAAGAATCATATGATTTTCCAGTGATTTTTGTCTTTTTCTAAACTAGGGTTTCCGAAATTTCTTTTCACAAAATGCTTGATGATTTTTGTGTTTTGCTTCTCATGTGTTTTGACTGATTTTGTAAGTTTAGCTACAACCTTAACTCGCTCGTACTGAAAACCCTAATTTTTTGATTTTTTTCATTTGGTTTCTGGGTACTGGTATATCGACTGTGTTCTTGCTTTGGGTTCTTGTGATTTCTCGTGATTTTCTTGCCCAAATATGCTTCTACTGAATTTATTAGTTCGACCTTTCACTGATTCGATGTGCTTGTGTTCATCCTGACTATTCATGTTAAGACTCGTATCTTTCTTGAACGAATGTCGTTTTAACTATTTGTTTTGTTAAAGTTATGTGTCGAATCCTGACTATTCATGTCTTGCCTTATTTTATATGCTAAACTTGTTGACTCTTTCATGAATTTCTATTTGATTGAACCCTTGATTATTCTGAATCCCTTATTTCCTGGTTCCATTTGAAAACATTCCCTTAAACTTTCGATTCTTACTTCTTTACTCGGTTTAATTGGACTGCTTGCCTTAATTAATATTTTCCTTGCCTTATGTGTTATTTTACTGATTCTTACTGATTGTTTCCTTAATTTAAACTCCTATGTATTCACCCCTAATTACCTACTCTGTACTCGATTTCCTTCCTTAAGCATCAGCCCTTCCTTTTACAGTGATTATCCCTTGATCAAAGGAAAGATTTACTGATTTTACATGTGATTGATTCCCTGGATTTTTCTAATTACTACTTAATTGATTCTTTACCTTATTTTGCTAAGCTTCGACTGCTATATAAGGATTCTCCTATTCTCACTTCAAAGACAGAACATTAGTTCACAAAAAAAGCATACTTACACTCTATAACTCTCTTTTCTTCTCTGCTACTTACTAGTCTAGCCGGCTAAAAGCCTAGGCTAGATATTGGAACTGCATCTGCTTTATATTCTGCATTCTTTTCTTCAACTGGTATGTCTCTAGTTAAATTTTGAAATCGTAACCCTATGTGTTTCATTCCTGCACTAGTTCATCAGCTATGAATTAAACTTGTCTTCCTGTTTACTTCTTTGCTTAGCATGTTCAAACTCTGTCCTGTTCAATAGCATGTCTATAATTCACTTAACTGTTTGACACTTAACCAGCCTGTTTGTGAATATTTGTTTAATCACTTAATTGTGTGATCATGTTGGGTTTTTTATATGTGACTCTTATGTGCCACAATTCCTTTATCCCCATGTGAAGATCTATTTGTTGAGTGCTTCTGTATCTGAATGTTTTATTGATTATCTACTGTTTTCAAAAGAGTTTTGGTGCTCTTCTCAAACTATCTTTTACTACAAAACTACTGCCTGTTTCTGAAGACCGTTTCACTCTTAAAGTCATCTTTGTACTATTTTCAAAACCTTTTCAAACTATGTCAAGCACTCTTGCTTCACTCTTAGATTACTAGGTTCTGCCCCTCTGATATGTGTACTGCCTTGAGACCCTTGAGATATCTCTGAACTCTGGCATGTTAGAGCTGGCCTTTCCACACTGCACAATAATCAGTTACTATTTGAGGAAGTCTGGGTGTGAGCACTGCTCGGGATCCTTGAGGTCCTTTGGGAACTCTGACACACCTGGACATGAAATTGGCTATGGCACTTTGGCATTTGAGGCTACTGGAGGCTTGGAAATCATTTGGGTCTGCTGCAGGCTCCCTATATACTAATTTCTGTTTATTTCTGTAATTTATATTCAGTTCTCTGTAATAATTATTGTAAACATACAGTGGGGTGTTTAGTGAAAAGGGAGGGTAGTATATGTATATTATGGGTAAAACTGGGTAGATACCATGCCTATAGGGTCGTGTAGATTCAAATTTGTTTGTTATGTTTGCTTTACTTCCACAGAATTAGAAACCATGTCTATAGGGTCTAAATGGGTTTTTTTTAATAATTAGATACCATGCCTAAAGGAATTAAAATCAGCTCTAATATAAATCAAGCCTATAGAACTTAAAACCAGTTTAGTTAAGTAAATCAGTTTAATTCACGTTGTTATTCTGAATTGGTTTAGTTCTATTAATCTGTCCGCTTCTTTAATCAGTTTTTCAAACACTACCTTAAATTAATACTGCTAGAAAGCATGCCTACAAGATCTCAAGTTGTCATTTAAAAATCGTTTTACTATTTTACTGCATTCCTAATCAACATAGATATCATGCTCGTAGGACATCACTGTTATATGCCTAGGCAAGCCTTTAGGACTATTAAAATTCTGCAACCGTAAAACCATGTTCTGCTATCCACTCAGCAAGTTTAAAATCAGTAGGAAAATGGACTCAGTTCTTTCACTTTTTGGTCTTAATTTGATACTGTATACTCTCTGCTCACCTAGATATCATGTTTTAAGGTTTCTCTCTTAAATACCTGAAGCAGTTGTCTGAGACGTGCATTTGCTTGTTATGTTTGTGGAGGTAAATGTGAGCCTTTAGTTGTTTCCTTTTCTGAAATACAGTCCTACTTGTTTTGTTTGGCGCCTAGACTTTTCTCCTTTAAAACACCTTAGGATGGTCTAGAACTACCCAAATTAGAGGTCCTAAATACCTCCAGGGCTACAAGGAAGGGACGGGTAGAGCACGCACAGGATATCTTTCAAGGTTGCTAGAACTCTTTAGGCTATAACCAAGGGGAGGGAACTGGGTAGTAAGGATATGATGACTACGCGCTAATGTCACGTGTAGCCCCTCGTTGAGGGGTGATTACCGGGCATTGTGTAGGTATGATCCTGTAGGCTAACCAACCTAGGACCCCTTTTCCCAACTCCCGTTGTTTAAATTTTACTTTCCTTTATATATATGCCACTTGTGCAAGTCTTTTCCCTTTGTTGCATTATTTCAATCATACGTGAGTCAAAATATTCCTTTACTTGGAAGTACGTGCTTAAACTATTTATTTGTTAAAAGGACTAATCCACATGAGTATAAGTTCGGTCGAGACCCACTGTTGTGGACCACGAGGGGTGCCGAACACCTTTCCCTCAAGGTTATTTCGAGCCCTTACCCTAAATCTCTGGTAATGCAAACTAGTCCATGAGTTAATTGATCAAGGTGCCCTAATGCACTATAATTCGTTAGGTGGCGACTCTTCAAATACCCAATTCCCAAAAGGAATGGAGTTATTCCCCCATGAAATGTCGAAACCCGGACGTTACTTTGCGAGGAGAAAGAAAAGGGGACACGACAGCATGGCGACTCTGCTGGGGATATTCTAGGCTCTTACCATAACGAACTTATGAATTAGTCCAAGCATGCTATATCCCACGTACCATTTCCTCTTATTTGAATCTAACCGTTTATTTTTAAGCATTTATGACTTCTTTATTTCCCTGAAACTGACATGTCTCTTTGTTTTCTTCTTCTGTAATTGTCTTTCAAATATTTAAATAATGCATTTGTTATATTCTTACGTGCAAATACTTGACAACTGGCTGTTATTGTTGCATTTACTCCACATCATATTCCACTCGTGCGTATCAAAATCTTATAGCAATGCTTGATGAGTGGTTGCGCTCTTCCAATTTATTACCCTTAAATTCGAAAAGGCTTATTTGCGGTAAAACTAATCGATCAGTGGTGCAGTCGACAATTCCGTGCCATTCCCCCTCAAGTTGTCCGCTTGAGGGTACCAGTCTAGACTCCCATAGTAACCTTACTCTAATTGTAATTGTGCATGCATCATGGTCAAACCTACCCGGATTAATATGTTGTCCACATAATAATCGTTTAAGACAAGCCTTATCCAAAAGTCCCTTGGGGTTTCTACAATCCCAACGGACACAACCACGTTCTGTGCATTAATTTGGAGAAATTAGTGCCAATATGCTAATCATAAATGTAAAAATAGTCGAGTCTGGTGGGGGATAAGGGACTAACCCTTTTGTTTTGCAGAAAAATGAAGCACGAGGTCCCCAGATTTGGTATGGTTAGCAACATCCCACCATTGCTACTAGATTGGTGGGAGGACCTTTCCTCAAGTGACAAGAAACACGTGAGAAAGTACTTGGGCAATTTACCTTCTCTACTACACATTGAGCCAAATAATAGGTTGATCGAGGCTGCCACTTTATTTTGGGATAGTGAAAGGGTTGTGTTCCATTTTGGTGACGTAGAAATGACACCACTTCTAGAAGAAATTGGAGGGCTTGCGGGATTGACTTGGGATAGCCCCGGGTTATTGGTGCAGGAGAGCCGTACTGGTAAAGGGTTTTTAAAGATGATGGGGTTGAAGAAAAATGCTGACTTGAGGTCCCTGAAGGAATCTTACATACCCTTCGAGTATCTGTATGAGAGGTATGGCCATAGCAAGTCATTCCGTACTTACCATGACGAGATCTCTCTCACTTCTCTGGGCCACATCCACCGCAGAGTGTTCGTATTCATTGTGTGCTTCTTGGTCCTGATAGTATTCCCAATGAAAAGGGAAAGAATCCACACTAGGTTGGCCATGGTCGCCAAGACTTTGATGGAAGGAAACAACGGACAGACATACACCATAGTCCCCATGATCATAGCTGACATCTATAGGGATTTGGGGTGCTGTCAAAGAGGGTTCAATCATTTCGAGGGTTGTAACCTATTGCTGCAATTGTGGTTATTAGAACATATTCAAAGGGACCAGTATCGCCAAGAATTTCCGCGAAGGGCTTGGAATGACCATATTGCCTTCCATCACCCCAAGCGGATGACTTACATTCCGGACAGGTTTGCTCAGCCGGAAAGTGCCAAAGAGTGGGTGGAGTTCTTCGACAATCTGACCGAGGAGCAAGTGCAATGGATGTTTGAGTGGTTCCCAACAGACGAATTCATCAACAGATCCAGGGACGCTCCACAGTTGGTGTTGATTGGGTTGAGAGGAATATACCCTTATGTCCCTATCCGAGTTATGAGGCAAGGAAACAGGAAACAGGTTGTACCAGGGGTTGCCAAGATGAGTCATTTCGCAGCAAACTTTCAAGACGACGACGTCCCTTACAAGTTCCAAGCCCAGCATATGTGGCACTGTAAGATCATTGTGGAAAAGAACACCATTGAGCCCGACAGGTATCATGTAGGGCGCGAACCTCTTTACCGGCGTGGTTAGAAGACAATCTAAAGGGAACGGTGAGGCCAGGAGCCGGTCGAGGAAATAGAATCATAGACGAAGAAGCTGAAGCTCAAGTCAAATACAACAGGCTACGCAAGAGGATCCACGACTCTGAGAATGAGAACCGGAAAATACATGAGAGGAATGTGAGATTGATTGAAGAATGGAAAGTAATGGCGGTCACTTCCAACAGGAAGCTGGAGTACCTGGAGCAAGGAATAGGAGAGCTGGAGGGTAAAGTCATAAAGAGGATTGAGGATTGCCAGAACGCTGAAGGAGCTGAAGGAGGACATCTGGCCAGGGCTTACTTGCTGCTGGGTCTGCGCGAGGAGACCTGTACGATGGAGTCAGGAAGATCGACTCTGTGGAAGGTCCTTCTGGGACCAAATAGACTAGATTTATTTGCTTTCTTAAAATGTAATAAGGCCAAGTGGCAATAGTGACTTTCTTAGTGTCATTTTGGGATTCGTCTATTTTTCATATTATGAAATGAGGCATTTGTTGGTATCTAGAGTTCTCCAAATCTATTTGTCGCTAGGCCTACCTCAGGCACAACGAGGCTCCCAAATTACGATGCGAATTTACATTCCCGCAATATGTGTTTAAATACTGCAACATTTCAAAACCCTTACTAACTTGTTACCTGTTTGCTTTTTCTTTATGTTGATTATTCCCATTCCCTAAGGTTGGTTCACTCATACTGGCATCATCAACGTATCATACTAGATCTAGAGGCCCTCCACCTCCTCCTCCTCCAAAAAATACAAAAGGCAAAGGAAAAACAAAAATGGACGACTTAAGTGGTATCCGAAAGGAGAGCGTTGAGAACGCAGAAACTTCAGACGCTCGGAGCACCCCGGCACCGAATGATCTAGTTTTGAGATTGGAACAAAAGATACTGGAGCTACAAGGAGAGCTTGAGAAGGTTCACAACTTGGCGAATTTATCACTCACCCTGAATGTCCCCGACATCAATCAACAGAATACAAAGAACTCGACACCTCCCCAAAACACATCAAACCAACACCCACAAAACCCTCCTGCACCATATCAATACACGACCCTCCACCCCCCTTAAAATCTCAATCCCTTACCCATACCAACTCTACCACAACACCACCACCAATCAATCCAGTACCCACCAACCGCCACTTTCCACACTCCCCAAAACACACCGCAACCCATTCCTGACCCTCAAAACTCAACCAATGACCATCACTACACCCAAGTCCCTACAATTCATCAGAACAACCCCATATATGTGTAGACCATACCTCACTCTAGTCGACCAACTTCCTATGCACCAGAATCCTTAGAGAAGGACTAGCTCATTAAAAACATGGCTGAAGAACTCAAGAAATTGACAAGTCGGGTTCAGGGTGTCGAACGCGGCAAAGGAATAGAAGGGTTGAGCTATGAAGACCTATGCATACAGCCGGATATGGAACTGCCAGAGGGGTACAAACCTCCTAAGTTCGAGATGTTTGACGACGAAGGTTCATCTAAGGAACTATTGCGACAAGCTTGTCGGGGTCGAAAAGGACGAGAAGATCCAGATGAAACTCTTCATGAGGAGCCTCACTGGTGATGCTTTGTCCTGGTACATCAGCCAAGATTCCAAGAAATAATCCAATTGGGTAGGTATGGCATCAGATTTCATAGAGCGATTCAGGTTCAACAGAGAAAATGCACCCGATGTTTTCTACATCCAGAATCTCAAGAAGAAACCCACTGAGACTTTCTGCGAGTATGCTACCCGCTGGAGGTCGAAAGCGGCCAAGGTCAGGCCATCTTTGGATGAAGAACAGATGAACAAGTTCTTCGTCAGAGCACAGGACCCGCAGTATTACGAAAGATTGATGGTTATGGAAAATCTTAAATTGTCCGATATCATTAAACTTGGGGAAAGAATTGAGGAAGGCATCAAGAGCGGGATGGTAACGAATTTTGGGGCATTACATGCCACAAATAAGGCATTGCAATCAGGCGGCATATCAAAGAAGAAAGACGTTGGGGCAGTGATGGTGGCTCAAGGCCCAAAATCTCCACTTACCTATCGAACACCTCCACCCACCTATCAAACACCTCCATCCACATACCAAGCACCACTACCCACATATCAACCATCATCCCCCAGATATTCCCAACCAGCCGCTGTCTATCATACCTATAACTCTCAACCCCCTCATTTCCAATCGCCTCCGACTCGCCAAAATTATCCAAGACCAAGACCCAATTTCGATCGCAAACCACTCAGACAATACACCATCATCGCTGAACCCATTGACCAGCTGTATGAAAGGTTGAAAGTCGCAGGTTACGTCACTCCTGTTCCCGTTGTGGCACTAGAGAATCCATCCAAATGGGTCAATCCTAACAAAACTTGTGTGTACCATGCCGGTATGAAGGGGAACACCACTGACGAATGCCGAGCATTGAAAAAGATCTAGACGCTGATTGACAACAATGTTAAACAGGTAAATGAGGCCACACCCAATGTTCGCAACAACCCTCTCCCTGATCATAGAGGTGGTGGAATACATGTGATAGAGACTAACAAAGAGTGGGACCCTGAGGGGTCGATTGGGCTTATTCACGAAGGTGATGACTTTAAACCCTCAGTCACCCTCACCCCTATTGTAGTACAGACTCAGTCGCCAATCGAGGTTGAGGCAAACGCATAAGTTCCATTTGAGAGGTGGCTCCACCCGCAGTCATCCCTGTTCCGTTTGAAGTAGAAGTGGTTGCACCTTTTGTAGTGACAGTATCGACCACACCGCCTTTCAATTCAAAAGCAATACCTTGGGATTATGTTGCCGAAGCTCAACGAAAAGGAAAGGCGAAGATGGAGGAATCCGATGGCGCACAAGGAATGACTAGGACCGAGAGAATCTATACACCTGAGCACCTGGAAGGACCAAGTAAGGATGCTACTACCAAGCAGCCTGTCATTAAAATAGGGCCATATGACCTTTGGAGTAAAGTACAAGCAAAGGAGTATTCTGTCATTGATCATTTGAACAAAACCCCAGCTCAGATATCCATTCTGTCATTGTTGCAAATTCAGAAGCACACAAGATAGCTTTGAGAAGGTGTTGAGCGAAGCTTATCTTCCTAGTAACATCACCAGCGAAGAGATGTCTAACATGGCCGGACAGGTGTTGGAAAGTCACAAAATCACTTTCCACGAGGATGAGTTGCCACCTGAGGGTCTGAATCACAACAGAGCACTGCACATTACAGTGCGATGCGAAGACTACTTCATTGCCAGGGTCTTGGTTGACGAAGGTTCTAGCCTTAATATTTGTCCGTTGGACACTCTGAAAAGATTGGACAAAGGCTTTCATGAAATACGGACGGGAAGCATGAATGTAAAAGCTTTCGATGGATCTCAAAGGGCCACGATCGGGGAAATTAACCTGTGCTTGCAGATGGGGCTAACTTGGTTCGACGTCGAGTTTCATGTGCTCGACATACTGGCCTCATACAATCTTCTGTTAGGCCGACCATGGATCCACGTCGCTGGGGCGGTGGCTTCCACACTACATCAAGCTGTGAAATTTAAATGGAACCGCCAGGAGGTGATCATTCATGGAGATAGGAGTAACCCCATCTACACCAGCCAAACCATCCCGGTTATCGAAAATAGAAGAATGCTAGGAGGAGAAACCTATCATCACATTGAACGTGTCAACGCCACTGAGAAAGATGAATGGTGGAGCAGCAAAATAGAAAGCATTCTGGCATGGTCCGGGTATGAACCTGGGAGAGGGCTCGGAAAGAATCTCCAGGGTATTACTGTACTTGTTTCAAAATAAATGCTCGATTCATCGAGCTGTACTTGTCCGGATGTTTTTCATTTTTAATCAAATGCATTGCTCTTTATTATTCATCATTATTTTCTACATTTTCTCTTTCTACAGTGTCATTATTACTATTCCTGATAACCAGTGACTCTGACATGTAATGAGGCAATGGAACATGAGAACAGCGATTCAGATGAAGAAGACGATATACCCGAGGAAGTTGTTAGGGAGGCTAAAAACTTCGAGAATAAGCCTAAGTCCAATCTAGACGAAACCGAAGCAGTAAACTTGGGGGACGCCGAGACCGTCAAGGAGACTCGCATCAGCATTCACTTATCACCAGCGGAAAAGGAAGAGTACGTTCGTTTCTTAAGGGAGTATGAGGACATTTCATGGTCATATGATGACATGACAGGTTTGAGCACGTCCATAGTGGCTCACAAGTTACCTACCAATCCAATGTGTCTGCCAGTGAAGCAGAAACTCAGAAAGTTCAAACAAGACATGAGCCTGAAAATCAAGGAGGAGGTTACTATGCAGATCAAAGCCAAAGTTCTCAGGGTAGTTGAGTACCTAACTTGGTTAGATAACATTGTGCCAGTTCCGAAGAAGGATGGGAATCAGAGTGTGTGTTGACTATCGGGATTTAAACAAAGCAAGTCCCAAGGAAGACATTCCACTGCCAAACATACAAATCCTGATCGATAATTGCGCCAAGAATGAACTCCAATCTTTTGTAGATTGCTTCGCGGGTTATCACCAGATCTGGATGGACGAAGAAGAAGTGGACAAAATAACTTTTATTACACCATGAGGGGTATACTGCAACAAAATGATGCCATTTGGTCTAAAGAATGCTGGGGCTACCTACATGAGAGCCATGACAACCATCTTCCATGATATGATACACAAGGAGATAGAGGTGTATGTTAACGACGTCATTATCAAATCTAAGAGGGTCGCAGATCACATAGCAGACTTGAGAAAGTTCTTCGACAGAATAAGGAGGTAAAACTTGAAATTGAACCTCGCCAAGTATGCATTCGGAGTTCCCGCAGGAAAGTTATTGGGATTCATTTTTAGCCATCGAGGGATCAAGCTAGATCCGTCCAAAGTCAAGGCTATTCAAGAGTTACCGCCGCCTAGGAGCAAAAAGGACGTGATGAGCTTCCTAGGGCATCTCAATTATATCAGTCGCTTCATAGCAAGTCCACAGTCATATGTGAACTCGTCTTCAAGATGCTGAGGAAAGATGCCGAGACAAGCTGGACCGAAGATTGTCAGAAAGCTTTTGACAAAATCGAGGAATACCTATCTACGCCACCAGTTTTGGTCCCACCAGTGTCGGGACAGCCTTTACTACTCTATCTATAGATATTGGATGGAGCCTTCGGATGTGTTCTGGGACAACATGACGAGACAGGGAAAAAGGAGCAAGCCATATACTACTTGAGTAAGAAGTTCACACCTTACGAAGCACGGTACTCTTTGCTGGAACGCACCTGCTGTGCTTTGACCTGGATGGCCCAGAAGTTAAGGCATTACTTCTGTGCCTATACCACATACCTCATATCCAGGATGGATCCTTTGAAGTATATATTTCAGAAGCCCATGCCGATCGGAATGTTGGCCAAATGGCAGATATTGTTGAGTGAGTTCGATATCGTCTACGTAACTCAAAAGGCGGTCAAAGGACAAGCATTGGCAGATCATCTTGCTGAGAATCCGGTGGGAGGAGAATACGAACCCTTGAAAACGTATTTCCCTGATGAAGAGGTGTCATTCGTAGGAGAAGACATTACTGAAGCATACGACGGTTGGAGGATGTTCTTTGACGGAGCGGCAAACTTCAAAGGAGTAGGCATTGGAGCAGTTTTGGTATCAGAAATAGGTCAACATTATCCGGTATCTGCTAAACTCAGATTTCCCTACACTAACAACATGGCGGAGTATGAAGCCTGCATATTAGGACTCAACATGGCAATCGACATGGACATTCAAGAGCTGCTAGTAATTGGGGATTCAGATTTGCTTGTACACCAGGTACAAGGAGAGTGGGCCACCAAGAATTCCAAGATATTGCCATATCTGCACCATGTGCAGGAATTGAGAAAGAGGTTCACAAAGATAGAGTTTCGGCATGTACCCAGAATTCATAATGAGTTTGCCAATGCATTGGACACTTTGTCATCTATGATACAGCATCCGGACAAGAACTTCATTGAACCCATCCCAGTAAAGGTCAATAATCAACCGGCTTATTGTGCCCACGTCAAGGAAGAGACAGATGGAAAGCCTTGGTTCCATGACATCAAGGAGTATTTGGCGAAAGGGGAATATCCGAAGCATGCAAACCCCACTCAGAAATGCACACTTCGGAGATTGTCCAATCACTTCTTCCACAGTGGAGGAAATTTCTACAGGAGAAATCCTGATTTAGGATTGCTAAGATGTGTCGACGCAAAAGAAGCTTCTAAGCTACTTGAGGAGATACATGCTGGGACCTGCAGCCCGCATATGAATGGTTTTGTCTTGGCCAAAAAGATACTCAGGGCCGGTTACTTTTGGATGACCATAGAGACAGATTGCATCCAGTATGTCCGCAAATGCTACCAATGTCAAGTGCATGCCGATATGATAAAAGTGTCGCAGAATGAGCTCAATGCAACAAGCTCATCTTGGCCATTCGCCGCCTGGGGAATGGATGTCATTTCTCCGATTGAGCCCACTGCTTCAAACGGACACAGATTTATTCTGGTAGCCATTGGTTACTTCACAAAATGGATAGAGGCTGCATCTTACAAAGCTGTAACCAAGAAAGTCATCGCAGACTTCGTCAAAGACCGTATTGTTTGCCAATTCAGAGTTCCCGAGTCCATTGTCACTAATAATGCCGCCAACCTCAACAGTGATTTGGTGAAAGCCATGTGTGAAACTTTCAAAATCAAGCACAAGAATTCCACAGCCTATAGACCTCAGATGAATGGAGCCGTGGAAGCCGCCAACAAAAACATGAAAAAGATACTGAGAAAGATGGTAGAAAACCACAAAAAATGGCACGAGAAGCTACCCTTCACTTTGTTAGGGTACCGCACCACGGTTCGCGCATCAACCGGGGCAACTCCCTACATGCTGGTTTACGGTACCGAAGCTGTCATCCCGCCCGAGGTAGAGATTCCTTCCTTGAGAATCATACAGGAAGCCGAACTCAGCGACGTAGAATGGACAAGGAGCCGCTACGAACAATTGGCCCTTATAGACAGGAAAAGGATGAATGCAGTATGCGACGGTCAGCTTTATCAGAACAGAATGTCCAGAGCTTTCAACAAAAGGGCCAAACCAAGGCAATTTGCACCGGGACAGTTAGTGCTGAAGAAGATCTTCCCACATCAAGATGAAGCCAAAGGGAAATTCTCTCCCAACTGACAAGGCCCTTATATGGTTCACAGAGTACTGACAGGAGGAGCACTCATACTTGCAGAAATGGACGGAGAAGTTTGGCCAAAACCAATCAATTCAGACGCAGTCAAAAGATATTATGTTTAGACTATTTACATTTCCTCCTCTGTGTTGATACCCAATTTTTTCCCTATGTATTTTTTATACATAAAAATGCTTTCAAAATAGCATATATATGTATATATAAGTATGCCCAAGTGTTTTAGTATTTTTCCCAATTTTAAATGATTTTAGCAGTACAAAAATTAATAATTATTCCCAAAATTATTATGTTGGTGAATAACTTATTTTACTCTTATATTTATACCAAAATATAGCTAAGGTAATTTTTATACATTTTTTTACAATTTATTTAGTATTTTAAAGGATAAATTGCACGTAATTGCAATTTTAGCCTATTTTAAGAATTAATAGCATTGTATAATTATGAAATTGGTTCCAATATTTTTAATTTAATATTTATATATTATTAACTGATCCAGTACTTTTAATTTGCTTTGAAAATCATTTTTACTATTTTTTATAAAATAAAAGGGGGAAAACTGGCTATTTAAAATTTGGCCTCATTTCGTTTCAATTGCAACCCCATTACATTTCGATTATAGCCACATTGACCCCTCCCCCCCCCCCTAATTGACCCAATTTTGAATCCCAACCGGACCAGCCCGATTCCATACACTTAACCCGTTTTAATTACCCGACCCAAACCCCTTTTAATCCAGGCCGTTGATCAATCTGATCAACGGCCACGATCTCCCCTTACCATTTTAATTCACCCAAACCCCCAACCCTAACTCATTTCACTCTATCAGCCGCCCCTGAATTCCTCTCAAACTCTCTCAAACTCTCTCGAAGGTTTTTGAAACCCTAATCGTCTTCTACCATGTTCAACCTCAATCTCACCGGAATCCATGGCCTCTCAGTCCATGGATGGCCTATACTCACCTCCCTCTACTCTTGAACGCTTGGTGTTCGAAGTTTCGAGGTCTGACCTCGATGGTGTCCGTTCAGATCTCCTCCGATTCAAGGTTCCATGGCCTCTCCGGCTTTGCTCCGGCGTATCCACTGCATTTCGAGCCTGGTTCTGACTCATCCGACTTAGATCGGACCTTTTCCAAGCCTTTCTCGCTTTAGGGTTCCTCTGAAACCCTAGCTATTCGAGGTTTTCTCTGTTTGTTTTCTTAAATCGGTTCTATATCTGTGCTCTACTTGAGTTCTTAAACGTTTTCCCCAAAAATTTTCTTTCAAAAATTACTTCTCTTCGATTTAGGGTTTCTGGAAAAACTCAAACTGTTCTCCGACTTTTCTTCTCCTATGTGTATATTTGTCACGCATGTGCTTCCACTGCTTTCTTAGTTTTTCTACGATATATGTTCTTCTGTGCCTTGTTTTTCTACTGTGTTTATACACCATGCTTACATGTTCGTCCTACTGTGTTTTTCCTATATGTCTTGTTGATATATTTTTCTGGTATTTTGTGTTCTCCTACTGTATGTATCTTCTACTGAGTTCTTAAGTTCTTTGATTGCCTTTTACTGGACCTTGTTTGAGTTCTCTTTAAACGTGTTTCTTCTATTGTTTTCTTAAGTGTTATACTATCGCTTTTCTCTTCTGAACCCTGTTTAAGTCCCTTCTATAGGGTTTTTCTTGAACATGTTCCTTCTACTCTCACTATGCTTCGAATCAGTTTCTTCACTTTACTGTTTCAAACTTGCTATTGTATCTGTTTGTTTTCTCATAAGTCTCTGAAAGAGACCTCTGAACCTGTTTCAATTATATGTCTCCTCGTCTCTGTATCTGATTCGAGTTGGAAACCCTAGGATTTGGGGTTTTGGCGAGTTTTGATCTTGTGTTTGGACTAGGGTTCTATTTTGGAACCCTGGACTCTCTCAGACTCACTCTGAGTCTATAAACTGAGCTTGAACTTCTTTGTTTACGACTCTGAACTTTTAGCTAGACTCTTCTATCGATTGGTATGACAGCTCTTCATACTTGAGCATGGCTGCATGTTTTTATATGTGTGATGAATCCTTTCTTCCAAAAAAGGTTTCCAACTTTTGATTGATTCAGAATCCTTTTTTTTAGGTTTAATTGATTAGTACTGATTTTCCTTAAGTCAAGATCTTTCCCATCTTCCTGACCTGGTTCATTCACATGAAATCTTCAATTGCTGATTTTACTGGTTGTTGATTGATTGCCTTTCCTTATTTTGCACAAACCGTGTGCTATCAAACTTTTTCCTTAAATAAATCTCTATGTATTTACCCTTCTTGTACTGCTTTGGAAAAATGTTTGATCAACCTCTTGCCTTAATTATTTTACCCGTTTGAAATCAGAATCCCTTAACTAAAGGGAAACTTGTGTAATTGATTGACAACTTATTTTTTAAATTATTCTCCTACCTTATTCTGCTTGCCTTCTACAATATAAAAACGGCAAGACTCCTTTCTCACAACACACCTTGAATTCGACACTTTTCAAACAACCTCGAATTCAGCTTTTCAAACACTTTCAATTACACACTCTCAATTCAGCACTTTTACACTACTCAATCTCATAGTTCTCTTCTAAAATCATAGTGTTCTAACTGCTTGCTTGCACTTTGGCTTTACAAGACTACTGCTTTCTCTTCTTTTGTTTCCCTGAAACTGGTATGTTCTAGTTTGGTTTTCAGCCTCATCCCAATGTGTTTACTTTACAGCTTCTACACCCCTGTCTGCTTTACTGCCTATGTTTAATGTTAATTAGCATGTCAATTCCTTTGCATATGTTTCTACTGTGAATCCCTACACCCCTGTCTGCTTTACCGCCTATGTTTAATGTTAATTAGCATGTCAATTCCTTTGCATATGTTTCTACTGTGAATCCCTACACCCCTGTCTGCTTTACTGCCTATGTTTAATTTTAATTAGCATGTCAATTCCTTTGCATATGTTTCTACTGTGAATTTGGACTTGATCCCTTAGGGGATCCTAACTCCCAAACAATATGTCTAACAGGCTGGTTGGGGTGTGCCAGCACTTCCAATTGCTAGGTATGACCACCAACATATCTTTGCTTTTCCCCCAGAATCCCTTCTCTGCACTTACACTCATTCCTAGTTTCTAAGTTCTGCCCCCCTCCTGTGAGCCTTGCCTTGGGACCTTGAGCTCCCTCTGAACTTGGACACTTGAGGGCTGGCTCTTCCACACTGCACTATGACTCAATCCTGTATTTGGGTGTAAGCACTGCCCGGAGTCCATGAGGCTCTTGGGAACTCTGACACACCCAAATGAGAAAGGCTTTGGATTTTGGTCTTTGGAGTTGGTTTACTTCATGCTTCAGGCAGGAAACCTGAATCAGGCTCTCCTTGGTTGTAAATTTTTTTTAGTTTCTCTGATGTAATTTTACCTTTTCTTATTTATTCTGGGCTGTAATAACTTGTAATAACTATTGGGGCTTTTAGTGAAAAGGGGAGGGTAAATCATGCATGCAAAAAGGGGTAGATATCATGTTCATAGGTGATTATTATACTTATATCCTGCTTTTAACTTTCGTTTCTGTATTGCATATAGATACCATGTCTATAGGCTACGTATTGCATATAGATACCATGTCTATAGGTTACGCATTTCATATAGAAACCATGTATATAGTTTAGGCATTTCATATAGAAACCATGTCTATAGGTTATGTATTTCATATAGATACCATGTCTATAGGTTACACATTTCATATAGAAACAATGTCTATAGGTTATGTATTTCATATAGAAACCATGTCTATAGCTTCTGCATTTCATATAGAACCCATGTCTATAGGTTCTGCATTTCTGCCTCATATAGAGACCATGTCTATAAGTCATCTCTGAAACGCTGTATATCATATAGATAATATGCCCATAGGACTTCCTGAATTTCGCATCTGCATCTATCACTAGGCAAACCCGTTTATAGGTTTAAATAACTAACAACATTTAGATACCATGCCCATAGGACTTCTATACTCTTGTTTCGCTTGTAAAAAATGTTTTTTTAAATCAATAGCACCTAGAAAGCATGCCTATAGGAGCTATCAACTAAAATCTGAATTGCCCATTAGCTTATAAGTCGCTTATAAGTCTAAAATCAACAGCAACAACAACGACTGTAGAATTTATACTCCTGTAATTAACAGTTTCTTTTTCCTAAATCAGCATACTTCTTTCCTGAACTAATAGATATCACGCCTATAGGTTCCGTTTAACACTTAGGCAAGCCATATGATAACTTATAAATTGAATCAGATTCTTATTAACTACAACCAGTAGGCGGGCCTAATTCGGGCTTCTTATCTGAAATATGTAATAGATCAGTCTGCCACAACTTTTAAGTTTAAACAGACCCTATTCAGTACTTGTAAAGACATGCTAAACTATATGCTTCTCTTTGTTTTAAGGAGGTTTGTTTGAGCCCTTTCTATCCGTTATGTGCTTCTCCCCCATATTTGTTACATATGTGTTTTGATTGTCGCCTTAGAATTTTGTCCTTTGAAACTATGAAACCTCACATCCCTTCCCTTTAGGATTAGTAGTCCCAAATACCTCCGGGACTGATAGGATGGGGGCGGGTAATAGCGTGCAATAAGTAAAATGAGACCATTCAGCGTGTAATACCTTAACGGGGTGGGAAAGGGTAGATATGTATATGATGACACGCGATAACACCACGTGTATAAACGGTTATTGGGTGTTGTGTGGGGTGATCCATATTATTAATAAACCTAGGACCCCCTTCCCTTTACTTGTTTATTTTTAAAAGACTGCTTTTTTCCCAAATTTCAGCTTCTTTAATCTTTGTTTTTTAACTTCAATTACTTGCAGTAATTATGTGAAAACCCCTTCCCTTTACTTGTTTATTTTCAGAATTTCAAAGACTACTTTCTTCCCAAACTTCAGCTTCTTTAATTTCTTTTAATTTCAATTGCTCGCAACCATGATGTGAAAACTTCCTTGTATTTGTAATTCTTGCTTGTTGTTTGCACTTAAAGTCACGATTATAGCATGGCCGGGAACCACACTAGTGGATCTTGAGGGGTGCCTAACACCTTCCCCTCGGGATAATTTCAAGCCCTTACCCAATCTCTGGTTTTCTAAATCAAAACTCTTCTCAGTGTCCTAGTGCACTTAATCATTAGGTAGGACTCTTCAATTCAAACCCAATTCCCAAAAGGAAACGAGTTGTCCGCCCAAATGTCATAAACCCAATTTCGCGAGAAAAAGGGGGCATCGACACTCTGATGTAATTGAACTACGCTTGACCTAATTCCCATTTAAGAAGGGATACGTAGGTAGCCTTATGGGTTCAGTCATATCATAATAAAATTTCCATTTCCCCCAGATCAGAAACTGGGGCAGAATTTTGAGGAGGACCCTCAAAATTCCAGAGCAAGTCCAGCCAACGCCAGCATATGTCAGACGGTCAGATATCGATTGAGAAACTAGGGCAGAATTTTGAGAAGGATTCCCAAATTTCCGAAGAAGGTTCAGCAAGTCCTATTATCCGCAAACGGTCAAAAGATCATCTACCAAACTGGGGCAGAATTTTGAGGAGGACCCTCAAAATCCAACATAAAAGAGCTGCAATGTCTTTGAAATGTGTTACAGTCACTGGTTCATCTAAGAATCACTTGATGCATCAATATGTTTCTAAATAACTCCATTTTTTCATCAATAATTGCATATTTTCAAAAACTCTATTTCCGTTTTAGTAAGGTTACCCAGGAAACTCAAAAGGCCTCCAGAACGGAGCAAAGCAAGGCCAGCGGACAGAAGCACGAACCAAACTCCCCCCCCACAAAACTTACAATTTTTCTTTGAACGCAGGTACAATTTACATAGCAATAGCGTCCGCAAATATGTACACGTAACAAGATCACTATCAATCAGTCCATCAGACACCGAATATTATCCCCAGCTAAGACATATGATACTCTTATTTGCTTCTCGCTCTTTGCGTGGGACTAAGCCCTGTCCCGCATACCTGCATGAGGCTAATCCCTGCCTCCATTTGCATAAGGCTAATCCCTGCCTCCATTTGCATGAGGCTAATCCTTGCCTCCATACCTGCATGAGGCTAATCCCCGCCTCCCACTTGCATGGGGATAATCCTTGCCTCCCTACCTGCATGAGGCTAATCCTTGCCTCCTCATATCCTGCATGAGGCTAATCCCTGCCTCCCTAATTACATGAGGCTAATCCCTGCCTCCATAATTGCATGAGGCTAATACCTGCCTCCATTTGCATGAGTCTAATCCCTGCCTCTATACCTGCATGAGGCTAATCCCGGCCTCCCTAATTGCATGAGGTTAATCCCTACCTCCATTTGCATGAGGCTAATCCCTGCCTCTATTTGCATGAGGCTAATCCTTGCCTCCAAACCTGCCTGAGGCTAACCCCGGCCTCCCTAATTGCATGAGGCTAATCCTTGCCTCCATATCTGCTTGAGGCTAATCCCTGCCTCCACATCTGCATGAGGCTAATCCTTGCCTCCATATTTGCATGAGGCTAATCCCTGTCTCCACATCTACATGAGGCTAATCCTTGCCTCCATATTTGCATGAGGCTAATCCCTGCCTCCACATTTGAATGAGGCTAATCCTTGCCTCCATATTTGCATGAGGCTAATCCTTGCCTCCCTTTTTGCATAAGGCTAATACCTGCCTCCACATTTGCATGAGGCTAATCCCTGCCTCCACATTTGCATGAGGCTAATCCCTGCCTCCACATTCGCCTGGGACTAAGCACTGTCCCTCTTTGCACAAATATTGCTCTATTTCTAGTATTATCTATTTGCTTGTCAATCGGGCTAAGCTCTTCCCTTCACAAGACTAGCTCTGTCTTGTTAACATCATATTATTGCATATCATGGGCTGAAGTATCGCCAATCTATCCAAAGGCGTCATAGTCTAAAAGGCATCATCCTCATAGCCGGAAAACACCATACCATGGCTTGAGGATCCATCAAATTTGCATATCATTATTCAAAGGCGTCATGGTTCGGAGGCACCATCTTCATGGCCCGAGAACACCATTTCATGGCATGCGAATCCCTCACTAAACAATTCACGGCCCAGGACATCATGGTCCGAGGACGTCATCCTTAACCCTCTAAAGACAACTTTCATGGTCCAAAGGGAATCTGCATCATGTTTAAATTTCCGCAGAAGTATATGTCGGCAGCATCTTTTCATCTGCAGGTGACCAGCAAGCAACCGCTATCCTAGCAGGAGCGAACTCGCTCCAGTTCCTTCAACTGTCTCAAATCTTAACCACTCACCATAGCCGATCTCGCATCTCGTGTCCGTTCTTGCAATGACTTCATCGCTATATTCCGCCAATGAATCCAGAACTACACATGGCCTGATTCCTGTAAAACCACGGATATGTAGGCAACTCAAGGCTGAAGTCCGGCTTCTATCTTTCGAAACATCCCATTCGGTAAAAATTGGCCATCATTTCTTTACCCGAAAACTCTTTCCTCCTTCCCGGGTAAAGAGGGCAACTGTTGATACCCAATTTTTTCTCATATATTTTAATACTTATACATATACTTTCAAAATGGCACATATGCAGTTATAAGCATCCATAAGCATTTTTAAAATTTTTCTATAATTTTAAGAGCTCCAAAATCAATTTTTTTCCTCACTTTTATTTATAAAATATTCAATAATTATTCTACAAATTACTTTTGTGATGATTTAGTCATCCAAATTATTTATTTATGCCAACATAGTGATTAAATATTTTTAGTGTATTTTTTATAGTTATATTTTCATTTTCTAGGCTAATTGCACATCTTTGCAATAATAGCCCTACTAATGTGTAATTGAATTATTGATGCATAAAATGGTCTTTATGTTTTTAAAATGTTAAATAAGTATTTTAAATTATTTAGTGCACGAAAATATTTTTTTGAAAATCAACTATTATTTTTTATAAATTATATAATTATTAANAGGATACATTTTAGATATAAGAGTGACTACACCTCCCTAAGCACTTTAATACATATACTTTAACATTCAATCCCCATACTTATGTCAAACCAAACTCCACCTTCACATAAATGTATATTACCCCATACTTCTTTAAGCACAATTACAGCAAGAGTCACCACTTATTAAAGAATACTTTTTTTTTCACAGCAATACAACTATATTTTTTTTCAATTCAAGTGGCTCTTACTTGTTCAAAACAGTGCACCTTTCTCCTGATTTCATTAGTTCCACTCAAAAGCCAAACCAACCACCCCACACTTTAACTTTTACATAAATCATCACAATTCAAGTGCTTACGAGAGGTTAAAAGGTTCAAATAGATAGTCCATTCAAACAATTGGGTAAGACTTGTAATGTGGTTGCCAAAGAAATAGGATTAGAGGCTCAAATGGGTTAACTACGATACATAACAATTAGGCGGGTAAAATATACTTATCTGGCTCAACAAAAAAATGCCTATATCACTTCCAAGACTGAACAAAATTACTATTTCGCTTTGCAAACACACGGGGCAAGTTCTAGACATCAAATGCAATGCATAGAATACAACAAACCTCAGACGCACATGGCACATGACTCACTCAAGATTGGATCATCAAGACACTCTAGTCAAAGCTGTTGAGCAAAGTTAAGAACATACAATTTAAGGCACTTATACAAGAGTCAAAAATTGAGCCTAAGTGTCACACTAAAGCACTCCCTATTCTCAAGGCATAACGAAGTCAAGAGACCTTGTTTTCATTTCAGCCCATAGCATAAGGGTTCCAACACCTAACAAAATAAAAACTAAATACACCCGGTTCAAACAAAAATCCTTGGAAAATAACCGCGGCACAAAAAAAACAAGGGGGATTTAATACACTACCTACAAAAAAAAATCTTTTTGTCTTTTTCTTTCGACTTAAATCCCTCAAGAAAATTGTCTAGGATATGCATCGTCGGGAAAAGTCCAATCTTTTTTCATTTTTCTAAGAAAAACATTATTCAATTAAACTAACACAGCTAAATAGCATAGAAAGTCACCCAGATAATCTCCTCACCCCACACTTAAAATTGTGCAATGTCCCTAATGCATATCATAACTAATAAGAGGGTAAAAGAAACTCCCTGGTAGGCCAAAAGGCCAAACCACTAGTAGCTCATGGGGTACTCAGACTTCTCCAAGGCTTGGTCCTTCGTGCTGGTACCTCACACTTAGTTCCAACCATCTGGTTTGCTATTGCATCCTTCCACTAGCTTTGCTTTTCATGCTCCTAGAAAATCAAAAATTGACACTACAAAAATAATACAATTAAAAAAATAAAATAAATAAATCAAAGAAAGCAGGAAAGTTGGGTTTCCTCCCAACAAGCGCTTGATTTAACGTCACGGCACGACATGAACACTTTTTGCCTCCACTTTGAACTTATGAATTGGACCCTAAGTTTTGATTCTGCTCTATGATCATGCTCCTAGGGTGGTGGAACGAATCTGACTGGCCCAATAAAACAATGTAGTATTCTGCACTTTTTGGCCTATAGATGAGATGTGTAATCCCGACTTTCTGGCAAGAAGAATTCCAGAATGTAGGCATCGTGTTCCTTATTTCTTGACTACTCAAGTGGCTCGGATGGCTCTATTTCTGTATCATCATCCAAACACAATGTGGAAAAATGCTTGGAGTGTGGACCAATGCGCTTAACTGCGTGAATATTGGGACTGTCTACATCCTCAACACTAATGACACTAGAGTCAACTAAATATGTATCATCAATGTCCTTGGTTGACTCTAGTATCTCTTCTACAACATCGGCAATCTCAAATTCTAGTTGGATTGATTGTTGGTGTTCTACTCTAGCTTTCTCCACTAGCACATCCTCGTATTTTTTTAAAACCTCTATTATAATGGCAATTTCTGCAGCCAATTCATGCTCTTCTTGGCTACTATCCACAATGTAAGCTAATTGCACTTTACAAGGTTCAATTAGTTTATTCGCTTGAGCCTCCAAGTGGTGAATAGTTGCCTCTTGCTTTTGTATCTGCCGTCGTTTCTCATCATATTGTTCCACATGGCACTTTAACATATCCTTGGTCAGCTTTAACATATCTTTGATCTCCTTCAGGTCAGCTTCCATGGGTTCTTTGTTCCTATTAACTTCACCAGAAAAAGTAAAACCATCATAGTAAGGGGTTGGAGGAATATATATATAT
>NW_017671042.1:238172-279689 GCF_001879085.1 Nicotiana attenuata
TTGGAGGAATATACATATATATATATATATATATATATATATATATATATATATATATATATATATATATATATAAGCACACCCATGAAAGTGGCCATCTTGACCACCACACATATCACACACATTCCACACATAAGATTGAGATGGTGCACATAACTCGCTCTCGGGAATATTTTAATAATTTTGCCATGGGTGGTTTCCTCCACTATATGCATAAGGAGGATAAAAAGTAGAATTACCAACATCAAAACTCTCATAATTCCAAGATGCCATGTCTCTCATATCAAAAATTAAAAATTAAAAAAAATAATAATCAAATACAAAAAAAACAAAAATAAAAGTTCAAACTTGCAACCTAGAAATATGTACACCTACAGCTACACCGTTAGTTCCCCGGCAACGGCGCTAAAGTTTTATCACGCCCAACTATTCCTTATAAGAAAGACTAAACGATCGTTGCAAATATAATCCAGTTTACAACTCTGGAGTCGAATCCCACAGAGAACTAAGGCTTAGTTACAGTTGTTCAATATCGCTAAGAAACACAAGTCCAAATAATTTCCTAATTATAAAGATTATAATATTTATTTTTATCTAATTAACTAACAAATACTAGAAAGGAGTAAAACTATCAATTAACAAGGATAAGGATTGGAGACAAGATTAAGGAGGTCTGGAGTTATGATTTCCCCTATTGTCAGAATCCTTTCCGCTACGTTTTCTATAAATTTGCCTAAGTTTTCTCTACTGATCATGAGCGCTCCGAGTGTTGTAATTCTCTCTCGAGTAACTACCATAATTTACTAGACATATTCTCCCGAATAACGCAAGCTGGCATTAAGTACGGTTCACTCGGATCGCACCAAGGTTTCGTTATCCCTAATCCCACCTTTAAACCCTTTATATTGATCCCTCATATATGTTAGGAGTGATGTTGTTCAACAACTACCTAAATATGCACTCTCTCCCGAGTAATACACACTAAATAGGCACAGTCGATTGAGAGCTCTTCAACCAACCACAATATAAACGTAGTTGAACAAATAGAGAAAAGCTACGGCAAATCTATATTAACACATTTGCTAAGTATGGCACAATGGAAGAGTCGGGCGGTGCATGATTAGCCAAGGGAGCTAACGTGCACCAACGATGGCAAGGAGACGCAAACCAGTAACGCCGGCGACTAAGGGCACAACTCTGGTGAACTCAAAAATGCAAAATTTCACTCCATTAACGTTTGGAAGCTTTCTACCACCTAAATTCCAATCAATTCTAGAAGAAAAGGAGCTAAGTGAGGATGAAGAAGGAAATAGTATGCAATGGAACAGTAAAATTGCTGTGACTGCAAAGGAAGCTCAGAAATCTAAGGAACAACTGCCAACCAGTCCAAAACGACTTCAATTCTCTGAGGCGGGATCTTCACAGCCATCCCTAGATCTAGATCTAACAGATAAGACAGAGATGGCAAAGGAGATGAGGAAGCAAAATCAGAACTCTCAGATGGGAATGAAGCTGGAGTACATTCAGTCAGGCCATAGAGATGGTAAGATTGTCATTCAAATTGAGGAAAACGATGTAAATGAGCTACAGGAACATTGGGCAACTGCTTTAATTGGATATGTACTTGGGGACACTCCATATGAGAAATCTATGGAGAGTTATGTTGAATCAGTCTGGGATTTTGTTACTAAACCTCAAATCTTGTATCATCAAGATGGATATTATGTGTTTCGATTCACAATGATGGAGGATAAAGATGCAGTTATGCAAGCTGGTCCCTATTCATACCATAATAAACCGTTTATCTTACAGAACTGGGAGAGAGATTTTCACTTAGATCCCAAATGCATTACTACTATCCCCTTGTGGATTCACTTACCTAGTTTATCAGCTGATACTGGACTGCTGATGCACTAAGCAAGATGGCAAGTGCAGTTAGATTACCATTGTATACAGATAAGTTCACAGCTGAATTGAACAAAATCTCCTATGCTCGGGTGCTGGTGAAAGTTGATATTACAAAGCCATTAGTGGAGGAGATTGAGATATTACCCCCACTGAAACCAGACAACAGGAGATAGTGTATGAATGGAGGCCAAAGTTCTGCAATGATTGCTTACACTTTGGTCATGACAGTTTTGAATGCTGGAACTCAACTAAACAGAAGGAGGATGTAGAATTCAAGGTTCCAAAAAGAAGAAATAGGGGCAGGGGAAGGAAAGTCATTCAGGAATGGAAGCCTAAACCACAGCAGGGACAGGAGGAGGGACAAGGAGAGGAAAATAAAACATATCCTCCAGCTACCAAAGATAGGTAGAGTTCAGAAGATGAGCCACAAAAAAGTATGATGATACAAAGAAAGGACAAAACTGAAAGGCAGACTATAGCAGAAAAACAGGTGAGAAATGATGAAGCTAGTACTTCCAACAGATTTACAATTTTGGAAGAATGTATTGTACATGGAGGGGTGAGCAACTCTGATCCTATACATAAACCACCATGATAATCTGTACTTGGAACATAAGGGGGCTGAACAAGCCCCATAAGCAGAAGGAACTGAGAATCTTTCTGCAAAAGAATAAGATTGATATCCTTGGATGTCTAGAAACTAGAGTAAAAGAAAAAAAGGCAAAAAATATTCTGTATAAGGTAGAAAAGGACTGGGGTTACTGCTATAACTACACTGAAGCTGAGAATGGAAGAATATGGCTAGTTTGGAGAACAAATTTAACAGTAAACATAATCCATGTTCATGAACAATTCATCCACTGCCTAGTGATGGACACTGTGACTGGATATTGGATTTTGCTTACTGTAGTGTATGCCAGGAACAAACAGCATGAAAGGGATAGACTATGGAATGATGTACAGCAATTAGGGGGACAAGTACAAATGCCTTGGCTCATAAGTGGTGACTTCAACAATGTCCTAACCACTGATGATAGGTTAGGGCAACCAGTCACTATGAATGAAGTACAGGAATTTAAGGAGTGTATGGACAATATGCAAATGACCCCACTGAGAACAAAGGGTTGTTTCTTTACTTGGTGTAACAAGCAAAGTGCAGATGATAGAGTGTATAGTTAGATAGATTGGGAATTTGGGAATTTTGAATGGACTAAAGTGTATGGGCATGTGGAAGTTGATTGTTTGGAGCCTGGGGTATCTGATCACTCACCTTTAGTGATCCAAATATGGGAAAGAAGGAGCTTGCACCCCAAACCATTCAAATTGTATATGGTAACTATGGAGCATAAGGATTTTAAACCTGCTGTAGAAAGGATTTGGAAGCAGAAGATGGGGAATGATCCTATGGCTGGTATATGGCTGAAGTTACAAAAACTGAAAGGAAAGACTAGAAGCTTGAACAAGGAGATGGCAAGATATACTCAGAGATTGACCCAAATCAGACAGAAGCTGGAATGTACACAGGCAAACCTGATATTGGATCCCTTTAATCAGGTTTGGATAGATCAGGAAAAGCAAACTCTCCAGGATCTAGAAAAGTGGAGTACTATAGAGGAAAGAATCCTACGACAGAAGGCTAGAGTAAATTGAATTGACTATGGGGACTCAAATTCCAAATACTTTTATACACAACTGAAGATCAGAGCCAGCAAGAATACCATTACTTCTGTATACAATGAAATGGGAGCTAAAATCACTGACCCTAAAGCTGTAGAGGAGGAACTCATATGCTTCTTCAAACAACTTATGGGGAAAGAGACTGGTCTAAAGCCATGCCCAAATACTAAAGTCATCAAAGATGGAAACTGCCTCTCATTGCAACAACAGCAGGATCTAATTCAGGAAATCACATATGCAAAAATTGATAAAGCAATGAAAGACATGCTAAATGATAAAGCCCCTGGAGTTGATGGCTTCCCAATAGAATTCTTTACAAAACATTGGCAGGAAATCAGACAGGATATATATGATGCTGTGAAATTCTTCTTCCAAACAGGCAAGATGAAACCAGCATGGAACTGTACTGCTATAACCTTGATCCCAAAAGTGCCAGCTCCTACAACAGTGAAAGACTACAGACCCATTGCTTGCTGCACTACTGTGTACAAAATTGTAGCAAAGATTCTGACTAAAAGAATTAAAAGGGTGATTGAATCCATAATAGGGAAAGCACAGTCTGCTTTTATTGAAGGGAGAAGTATTATTGATAATATCCTATTTAGTCATGAACTCTTCAATGGCTATAATAGGAAAGGTTTGTCTCCTAGATGTGTGCTCAAAGTGGACCTAAGGAAAGCCTATGATTCCTTAGACTGGCAGTTCCTCAAATACATGCTTGCTGACCTTGGCTTCCCCCAGAAATTCATTCTATGGATAATGGAATGTGTGACAACAGTGTCCTATTCCTTGGTACTAAATGGAGGATTGACCAAACCTTTCCCAGCTAAGAGAGGAATAAGACAAGGAGATCCAATGTCCCCTTACCTTTTTGTGATTGCCATGGAATATCTACAAAGGGAGATGAAACAATTGGAAACTCAAAAGGAATTCAAGTTCCATCCAAAGAGCAAGAAGCTGGGAGCAACTCACATATGTTTTGCTGACGATTTGTTAATGTTTTGCAGGGGTGATGTTAACTCAATTACTAAAATTCAGGAGGCTTTCAATAAATTTTCAGCTGCTTCTAGATTGCAAGCAAATGCAGAAAAAAGCTCAATATATTTTACTGGAGTGGCATAGCACATAAAGGAACACTTGCTAGAACATACTGGATATACAGAAGGGTCCTTACCCTTTAAGTATCTAGGAGTGCCAATGTCGACAAGGAAGCTGAACATCCATCAATGTTTGCCACTGGTAGAAAGGATCACTGAAAGAGTAAGATGCTGGTCAGCTAGATTGCTTTCATACTCAGGAAGACTCCAGTTGATCAAGTCTGTGTTGTTTGGTATACAAACATATTGGGCTCAAATTTTCTTATTGCCAAAGAAGATCATGAAAATGATAGAAGCAATCTGTAGAACTTTTCTGTGGACTGGCTCAACAGAATGCTCAAGGAAAGCTTTGATTGCATGGGACAAACTATGTCAACCTAAAGCTGCAGGAGGTCTTAATATTATAAACATGGGACTATGGAATAAAGCAGCACTGATGAAGCACTTTTGGGCATTGGCTATGAAAAAGGATGTAATGTGGATCAAATGGGCTCATACTTATTATATAAAGAATAGGGATATCGTGGAAATGGAAGTACCCAAAGCAGCAGCTTGGGTGATTAGGAAAATTATTGAGGCAAGAGAGGATGTGAAGCAGATGAATGGGACAGCATATTACAGCCACATTGGAGACACTAACAAGACAGGGCAAATTTCAAATTCACAAAGCTTATGTTCAGATGCAGCCTACATTGCCAAAAGTTATGTGGAAAAGTCTCCATCTACGCACACATGTTCATCCTAGATTCAAATTCCACCTGTGGCTGGCTATTCATCAAAGGTTAGCAACAGTGGACAGGCTCATGACTTTTGAAATACAAGTTCCACTAGACTGTGTGTTCTGTTCAGCTAGCATGGAAGATTTTGATCACTTGTATTTTGGTTGTCCAAAAACAAATAGCTTATGGGACAGAATGTTGAGATGGCTTGGATTCACAAGGCAGATAGGAAGCTGGCAGAATGAGATACTGTGGATCAACAATCAGTCAAGAAGCAAAAACTGGAAAGCAGAAGTAACTACAGCAACATTTGCGATGGTTGTCTATTGCATTTGGCGCGAAAGGAATTTGATTAGATTCAACAAAGGCAGATACAATATAGATGAAGTATGCAAGGAAATGGCTATACACATACACATTCACGGGAGGAAAAAAGCAAAATGGCAAAAGAAATTGGAGAGCTTAAACAATTTTCCTTAGAATAGTTAGTATATATGACATAGTGTTAGTCGAAAGTACATGTAAATAGATATAGGAGATTAATGGTCAGCATTAATCTGGATGTGTAGTGACAGTTTTTGATGAAATAAAATGTTAGTTTTATCAATAAAAAAAAATCTATATTAACATAACAGGAAAATCATCCTCCAATAGGTTTCATCAAAACCCTAGATAACAAATTAGCTATTCATAATAGTATGCAAAACTACAATACTAGAATTCATAACCAATACTGGAAATAGGAAGAAGGAAGTGATAAACTCGTAGAAAAATTCTCCGCCTTGCTCCTAGTGTGTTCTTGCCTTCTTAGGTCGAATCCCGGGTCTAATATCAGTCAAAAGTCCTCAGAATATTGTTTTTCCATGTATATATACCAAGTAGGGTCGGGCCCAAACAATTATACCTTCTTTTACGCGAAAAAGGACACTTTTTTCGGACAGGACGTGCGCGACCGCGCACCTGGAAGTGTGCCCGCGCACTTGGCCGCGCACATTTCACACTTTTTGCCCCATTAGCGCAGTCAGTGCGCAACCGCGCGCTTTTCGTGCACTTTTTACCCTGTTCTGTTGGGAATTTGGAAAAACGTAAAAATGAAATTTGTAGCCCTTTGAATTAGCTTTCCAACCATATATTGTGGAGCCCAAATGGAGTTCTGAGTGAAAAGTTGTGTGTATTTTACTAGACAGTGCGCAATATGCCTACTCGATTCTTCGTTCGTTCTTAACTATCATCCGTTGATCCCTGAACACGATCCTGGCTTAATTCCTTCGGCTTTTACTCAGACTTCAAAGCTCCAAATCACTTGAATTCATTCCATGACATCTACATGGCTCGGAATCACTCCTACAAGGCAAAAACACACAATTAATGCAAAACACTAGCGATTAAAGCTCAAACTCAATTAAAGTACAGTAAATTAGAGTGTAATAAGCAACTAAAATACGTAATTATAGCCGATCATCAGAAACTGTCAAAAATATTAGTAATATTTATTTTTAAATGTGCGAGAGATTCGGTCGCAAACTTACCGGCAAAAATAGTCACAAAACTTGAATTTAACCGGTCACCCGGTTTTTCTTCTTTGCGACTATTTTGTCGCAAATTTCCAGCTATTTTGGTCGAAAATATTTTACAACCATCAATATTCCGACCACTTCATTTTTGTCTAAAGTCCGTCGGAAAGAAGTGATTTTCGATGAAAATGGTAGTTGGAAAATTGACATTTTTCAAGAATGCGCTTCAATGAGCCTTGGGTGATGCATGCAATTTAGGGCGATGTACACAAATAGCCACTAACAGCTCCTGTCTTATTTTAAAGCCAGTATTTTAAATGTCTTTAGTCTTTAGCCACTGGTTTAATAAACTTTAACTGCCCAGACGAAAATACTCTTCTGCCCATGTCCTTAACTTCAGGACCTCAGGACTACATGTCCTTAACTTTTGAACTCGAAACTCTAAGTTCAGGACTTCAAGACTACATGTCCTTAACTTTTAAACCTGTAACTCTAAGTTCAGGACTACATGTCCTTAACTTTTGATCTTGGAACTCTAAGTTCAGGACTTCAAGGCTACATGTCCTTAACTTTTGAACTTGGAACTCAAACTTCAAGACCAAGCGTCCTTAACTTTTGACGTAAGTCAAAGTTAAGGACCTATTGTCCTTAACTTTTGAACTTGTAACTGTAAGTTAAATCCTGCTTGTCCTTAACTTTTGAACGTCTAACTGTAAGTTAAGGACTGTCTATCCTTAACTTTTGAACTTGTAACTGTAAGTTAAGGACTGTTTGTCCTTAACTTTTGAACATGTAACTGTAAGTTAAGGACTGTCTGTCCTTAACTTTTGAACTTGGAAATCAAAGTTAAGGACCTATTGTCCTTAACTTTTGAACTTGTAACTGTAAGTTAAGGACTGTCTGTCCTTAACTTTTGGGCTTCTTAGCCTAAGTTCAGGACCTACTGTCCTTAACTTTTAATTTATTTTAACACAAAATAAATTAAATGCAAACACACAATAAGGATAATAATGTACAATATTTAACAAGGTAGAATGATGCTATAAAGTAATTCCATAAATATGTACCTCCAAGAGATCATCCTAATTCCAAACTCAGATTTATTTTATTATGAGCTAGCTTGGTTAGCTTCTTTTCGACAATGTATGATTACAATTAATATTATATTGAAACATTAGCCTTTTGATCCATATAACAGTCTTTTCCATCTTCTAATGTACTTTATAATTCCCAGCAATTGTGTTAATTAGCAGTAGCATAAAATTTGTTTCTGTAATTAATAAGCTCATGACGAAAAGTTAAAAGCAGGAGATCTATTTGAAACCTCAACAGATGGCGGCACAGTTCTCCCTAACACATGAAAGAGATAGAAGAAAGGGTAACACAGTCTTTTCATATTAATTTTAATAGACTAGTGATTACTATTGCTAAAGATTAAAAATGCTGGATAAAAAGTAAATACCACTTTAAATAGTGGCTACCCCATGCCATTTCTACTGCAATTTACTTGGGGTCTACGATTGGCATTCGATAGAAAATCAATAAAAGAAAGAAAAGAAGAAAAAGTTAAGGTCAAATACAACAACTATCAAATTCTTTAAAGTAGAGGTACGATTGAAAGAGGAAGAGAAGAGTAACTAAAGTGAAGAAAAGAATTACTTCAAGAATCAAGATGGATATTGGATCTGGCAAGTATTATATATCTTGTCAAACTGGCTAAAGCACGCATTCAAGAATCAAGATATGGATATTCAGTTTCAGATCTGCTGCAAATTAAAGTTTTATCTCATTCCATTCTTTTTGCTCTAATCTAACCTAACCTAAACCTGGAAACTTAACCTTTCGGCTACTCAGGTCTTCCCTATCCTACTTACCTATTCTGTTCCCTAACTTAAATCTCAATCCTCACAATTTCTATTCTCCTTTTGTAAGAGCAGAAAATATAATTATCATTATTGTTTTTTTTTTTTTAAAAGGCAAATTGAGATGAGCAGAACCAAAATAAGTCTAGGGTTTAAGTCCTATGAATTGATCGTTCACATTTGATATAGAGAGTGCTTCCAAAAGCAGGACTTTTAAGCTCGAACCCGAATTGTTACTACTTTAATATTATTTTACATATAAAATTATGCACCACATTAAAAGTACTGGATTCAATCAGGGGCGGAGCTAGCCCTCTGCTTACTGGTTTAGCCGAACCCAGTAGCTTTTGTGCAGATTCCGTATTTGTCTAGGGAAATTCATGAAATATGTACAAATTATTATTTTAGAACTCAATAACTTAAATGAACTAAAATTTCAAACACATAAGCTTCAAATCCTGACTCCACCTTTTAATTCAAATGAACTCAGACCATTACATTGGATCCGCCCCTAATCCTCCCTATTGTCAAATTCTTGGAACACTGAATTCAACAATCCCAAAACCATCTAGGATAGAAACACAATCCATGTCAAATTCAGAATAAATTTATTTCAAATAAAGTCAATATTCAATTGCCCAAGATATAGAGTGGTGAGTCCTGTATGGCCTATAGAGTAAAATTGCTGCCTGTGATCGAGTACTCCCTAGTACCAATCAATTGTCCTCTTAGGGATGGTTTGGTTATTGATATTAGACTTTTAACTATCTCGATACAAAAATTGAGATTATATTTATCACAAAATTAATTATTAATATAATATACACTTTATACCAAAATTTTGATATTATTTATATCTCGCTAGATAATTCTTTTTTCTTTTGACTATGTTTTGCTGGTTACCCAATATTTATGATGGTTATTGATGGGAATAGTCGTGATGCATGCATACTATCTCAAACACCTCTGTTATCAAACAATATGGTACTAATAAATTAAGACAAGCTTTTAGATTAAAAAAACAAGTTTAGATGTTTATATTAAATCAATGAATATATAATAGTATATGTTTTTTGTATATACTTTTATCAACCATTGTTTAAGCAGTACTATTTCAACTTAACCTATCACTCAACTATCTCAAATTATTTATTAAAGTCACTTTTCTTTCGTTTGTAATAACAAAGTCACTTAACTATGCCTATAGCACTCAGAAGGTCACTCAACTCATTGATAATTTAGAGGGTAAAATAGGCATTTGACAATCAAAAATTTGGAAAATCTAGTTAAGTGACCTTCTGAGTGCAATAGTCATAGTTAAGTAACTTTATTGTTACAAGCGAAAGAAAAGTAACTTTATGAAATAATTTGGGATAGTTGAGTGACGAAGCATTTGTGTTTACATAGGGTCCGGGAACGAGTCTTATCTTAAGGGAATGTAATATAAGCAGTGTAAATTGATGCAAAACATCACTAGCTGATTCATATTACAATAAAATAATATAATTTACTATAAATATTGAATGTGATTAAATTTTTTCAGTATTCAAATTTTTGGACTACTGAGAAAATTGCTGTGTGACTGCTAATTCACTGCCTATTATCAATTGTCCTACGTACCTTATAGTAATAAGACAAGGCCCTCAGATAAAAATAACTTGGCTTTGGACTTATTGTGAAAGTCTTTCTGAGTACTCTCTGACTGTTTCTCTCTCCTCTTTATTATGACTCTCTCTCTCTATCTCTCTCTTGCAATTTTGAATCATTCCATTCTCTGCAGAAGCCAGGAATATCCATCATTCCTTATCTGCCACCCCCTTCCCCTTCATAATAAAGACTCTCTTTTGCCTGCTGCTTTTCCTCTTTGTTAATCCCAAAACTCTTTTGCAGTCCTTTCAAAAATATTTTATTGGCTTTATCTGAAAGGCTAAAGGATGAAGAATTTAATGCACTACTCAGTTTTTGTAAAGTAGTACAAGTATGTATATATACAGGTAAAATATACTGTTTGACATACTGTCCCTTTTAGGGAGACACTGCTGTTTGTACTGATGTAAATGACAACTCTAACCTTTGTCAAGGTCCTACAACTTCTAAGGGAAAAAGATAAATTTTTGGGATATAATTTCATGTTCAACTTATAGCCTGTTTGGCCTAGCTTCTTTTTGGCCAAAAGTGCTTTTTTTGGTCAAAAGCACTTTTGGCCAAAAATTGAGGTGTTTGGTCAAGCTTTTGGAAGGAAAAAAAAATGTTTTTGAGGAAAAGCAGAAGCAGTTTTGGAGAAGCAGAAAAAAATAGTTTCTCTCCAAAAGTACTTTTTTGATAAGCACTTTTGAGAAAAATACACTTATAAGCAGTTTTTTAAAGCTTGGCCAAACACTAATTGCTGCTCAGAAGTGCTTTTAAAACTAATTAGCCAAACACAAATTGCTTCTCACCAAAAGTACTTTTGAGAAAAGCACTTTTGAAAAAAAGCACTTCTCAAAATAAGCTGATTTTTGCAGCTTGGCCAAACGGGCTATTAAGATTTGTAATATAAAAATCACTTCTTTTTTAATTTTATGACTCAAAAGTCATTTTAGTATAGCCTAGTTAATAAAAATATAACAGTTACACGAAAATGTAAATTTTAGCAGGAAATGTGACATGGATATCCTAATTCTCTATTAATTCATTAAAATTTCACACAGTCATAATCTACTTTGAATTAACAACTTGGTCGTTACAGTTAAAAAAATTGTGATCATAATAAAAACTTTGCTCATACTTGAACTTATGAGCTAAATGCAAAAAATTACTTCACATATTTCAGTTTTCACTTTCAAAATCACCAATTAATGTACAAAAGGTTAACAAACTAATTACTACTGCTTGTACTTGAATTCATTGACAAAATGTGCCCATTAAGTAACATCGGCCAAAAAACATTGCGTAATAATCAACAAAAACATTAAAGAATGCATCACACAGTTGCAAATTATGGACCTCACCAGTTGTGCCATTTAAACTGTGGATTAAACACAAAATTACAAAAATACCCCTCAAGATACTCTATTCTTAGAAACTCTAGATGTCACGACCCAATATCTGTTAAAGGTCGTGATGACGCCGGACACCACTGTCAGGCAAGCCAACACCAAATAGTTAATTTAGTTCTCATTTTTGGTATTTTGAAATCATAATTTCCTTCAATTAAATAATAAGTAATGAACTTCACATAGTAAATAATAATGTTTTTAACAAGTTTCAATACTGAATAATGCCATAATCATCCCAGAACCTAGTGTCACAAGTGCATGAGCATCAACTAGGAAAAATAAAATAAAATACATCATCCGTCCGGAATACAAATTGGACGGGAAAGTAAAATATAAATACTCTGAAGGAGACTCTACTGGCTGCGGATCGTACATAAGATGCAGCTCACCTAAGTCCCCGGGTCAACCATGGCGCCGCGCCCACTAGGCCATTAGCCATACATGTGCCTGTTCAACAAAAATATACAGCAAGTGTAGTATGAGTACGAAAATAACGCATACCCAGTAAGTATCTAGTCTAATCTCGAAGAAGTAGTGACGAGAGGTCGACTCCGTACTTACTATGGCCAACAATTATAATAATTTGAAGTTCTAATTAAGCATGATATGTAGAGATAACAATAAAACTCAGAATAAGAAATAACAGAACAAGGCTTCACCACTTAAATAACCCAAATTACTTCTCTCATTTAAAACAAATGATCTCTTAAACAATGAAGCTATACCAATTATAAAAAAGGGTTTTCAGTTATATTCACACACAATACTCCGTCGAGGACGTTCGGCCTGATCCAACATAAAAGTAAACTGTGCACTACGAGGACCGAACGGCGCGAACGATAGATGCATCTAATTACCCCGCTCAGAATCATACATGCGACGCGGTCAAACATAAATTTAAGGAATTACCCCGCTCGCGGATCATACTTGCGACGCGGTCAAATATAAATTTAAGGAATTACCCCGCTCGCGGATCATACTTGCGACACGGTCAAATATAAATTTATCATTAAATCATTACCCTTTCTCGATTCTTTTCAAAATGAAGACAATTCAACTTGAAGCTTCTAAATCCTTAAAAATCCTCAACTGAGTTCCATTTGATACAATTAACAAATATAATCAAGTAACGGTGTCCAAAAAGCATGGTGTAAACCTAAAATTACCCGGACATAAACAGGAATAGTAGCTACGTACGGACTTTCGTCACCTCGTGCGTACGTAGCCCCCACAAATATAAGCACATATTGAATCATTTCGCCTATGGGGTAAATTTCCTCTTACAAGGTTAGGAAGGACACTTACTTCGCTCCAAAGTTACATAATCGGCTCCCAAGCCCTTCCGACGACTCAAACCGATGCCAACGCTCCAAAACTAGTCAATAAACGTGCAAGACCATAAAAATATATTATAATACTCACAACAATTCAATTTAAACAAATTACCAACACCGCTCGAAAAGTCGATAAAAATCACCCTCGGGTCCACGTGCCCGGATTCCGAAAATTTTTGAAGTTAAACTTTACCCATAATATTACGAACTCAAATATATATAATTTATTTCCAATTCCATGCCCAAATCCGTGGCCAAAATCCAAAAATATCAAGTTCTAGGTTTTCTTCCAAATCTCACAATTTCTACAAATTTTCATGTCTAAATCTATATATAGACCATGTATATTTGTCATGACCCAGATTTTCCACCATCGGGATTGTGATGGCGCCTAATGCTGAGAATGCTAGGCAAGCCAACAATTACGGTTCTAACATATTAATCAATAACCAAGCAGTAATAAATAATAATTGGAAGCTAAGCAGATATGAAATGCGGAAAATTTTATAACAGATTAAATACTATAGTACAAGGCTACCCCAAAATCTGGTGTCACAATCCACGAACGTCTAAGAATTTCTACAAATACTGGTTTCAACGAAAGTACATCTGCTTTTCGGAATAAATGAAAACAGGAATCTAAACAGAGGGAAGGGGACTCCAGGGACTTCGAACGCTGGCAGATCTACCTTGGGTCTCCCGTGGACTGAAGGCAGCCACCCAAACTCTGATCAGTATGGTCCTGAACCGGGATCTGCACAGAAAGTGTAGAGTGCAGTATCAGTACAACCGACACCATGTACTGGTAAGTGCCGAGCCTAACATCGGCGAAGTAGTGACGAGGCTAGGACACGACAATAATATAAACCTGTGCAGTTATACAGTATACTAATAGAATAACAATTAATAGAAGCTAAGCAGAAATGAACGGGAAGGGGCAACATGCTATGGGGGTAACAGAATAAAGAATCACAGCAGTAAAGGAATTTAACAGCTAAAACACCTTGAACTGATAATAACAAATAAACATAGCAACAGAAAATATTGCACGACATCACCCTTCGTGCTTTTACTCTCAACCTCACAGGTAATCAATAATAGAAACGCGCACGGCATCACCCTTCGTGCTTTACCACTCAGCCTCACGAGATAATCAATAATGGATACGTGCACGGCATCACCTTTCGTGCTTTAAAACTCAACCTCACCATATGAATAATAGAAATGTGCACGGCATCACCCTTTGTGCTTTATCACTCTTCCTCACCATATAAGCAAACAACAGAAACAATAACAACCCGGCAAGGGCATCATAATTAAACAACTTTGCTTCATCACTTAACTTCACAACATAAATCTCAACTCGAGCTAATACTCAACCAATCTCCAAAGCCAGAGCAAACATAATAAAACTTGTCTAACATGAATAATAACCAGTTTAAGCAAGAACAGTACGAATAAAGAAACACAACGGTCACAAGTATAAGACTCACTCACATGCTATGACCCGACAACAACGTATAGATACTCGTCACTTCACCTATACATCGTACTTAACGAATAAACATTTAGCAAATAAGGCAACAATACATAATCCCTCAAGCTAAGGTTAGCCATAACACTTACCTCGATTCCACGGCCAAACTCAAGCCTCAAATACCGTTTTTCCCTTAGTTTCAACTTCCAATACGCCCCAATCTATTCATAATTACTTATTAACATCAATTAAAGCCATAGAAACCAATTCTAATGCACAATTATAGATTTCCCAACAATTTTCCGAAAAGTCAAAAATTTGCCCCCGGGCCCGCTTGGTCAAAACTCAAGGTTCGAACCAAAACCCGATTACGCATTCACCCACGAGCCCAAATATGTAATTAGTTTCGTAATTCAACCCCAAATCGAGGTCTAAATTCCCAAATTTGTAAAATTTCCAATTCTCCCAAAATCTCTAATTTCTACCCTTAACGAACAAGATTTAGGCCTAGAAATCTAATGGGTGTTGATGGAAATTGAATGAAAAGAGTTTAAGAACACAAACCTATGATTTGGTGTTGAAATCTCTCTTCAAAAATCGCCCAAGGTCGAGTTCTATGGAAGAAAATATGAATTTTTGAGCAAATCCCAACTTAGGTTCTGTTTTAAAATCACTGGGCAGGTCTTATTCGCGTTCACGAGAAGCCTGTCGCGTTTGCGAAGCAGCGGTCCTATTAACCTTCGCGTTCGCGAGACACACTACGCGTTCGCGAAGGTATATCCCCCCTAACCTTCGCGTTCACGAGCCGCTTGCCGCGTTCGCGTAGTGTAGTATTCCCCTCCCCCAGTTCCCATTCTTCGCGTTCGCGATAGCCTGGCGCGTTCGCGAAGGGTAATGCCCCCTAACACTTCGCGTTCGAGCCCAGTGTCTCGCGTTCGCATAGAAGGACTTCTCCTTCAGACCGACCTACTCTTCGCGTTCGCGGGAGATCCTTCGCGAACGCGAAGAAGGACACATCTGTGCACCTGCAACAACAAAACAACAGAAATTTCTAAGTCCAAAACACCCCGTGGCCTATTCGAAACTCACCCGAGCTCTCGGGGATCCAAACCAAACATGCACACAAGTCTAAAAATATCATACGGGCTTGCTCGTGCGATCAAATCGCCAAAATAACATCCTAAACAACGAATTTAGCATCAAAATCAATGGAATTCTCAAGAACACTTAAAGTTCTATTTTCACAACTGAGGGTCCGAATCACGTCATATAAACTCATTTCTTACCAAAGTTCAAGGCATGACTTAAATACCATATTACACCTGTACCGGACCCCGGAACCAAAATATGGGCCCGATACCAACAAGATCAAGCATTAATAAATTTCTAAAAACCATTATATTTTCAGTTTAACAATTTTCTTCAAAAATTCATTTCTCGGACTAGGGACCTTGGAATTCAATTCCGGGCATACGCCCAAGTCCTATATTTTTCTACGGACCCTCCGGGATCGTAAAATCACGAGTCCGGGTCCGTTTACTCAAAATGTTGACTGAAGTCAACTTAAATCAATTTTAAAGACAAATGAGGTTTTGAAGACCTCCGAACCCCGAATTGGGTTCTAAAACACGAGATGACCTTTTGGGTCATCACAATTTAACTCACAATGAGAAGAAATCACTTACCCCATAGAAGTTGCTGAAAATGACACTCCAAAATTGCTCGAAAATCGCCTCCCATGGAAGAAATGAAGTGAAAATGAGCCAAATCCCCGATTTTAAAAGAACACTGCCCAGGCCTTTCCCCTCGCGATCGTGGAAATCCCCTCGCGATTGTGAAGGCCAACAACAGTTGCCCAGAAATTCCTCAATCGCGATCGCAAACCTCCACACGCGATCGCGAAGATTTACCTCTCAAAACTACGCATTCGCGAACCAAGCGACGCGTTCGCATAAGGCAAAAATCTATGGTCCATTAATTCCTTCTTCGCGATAGCGTACATCGACTCGCGATCGCGATGCACAACACCAGTCGCCCCCAAACAACTCTACGCGATCACGGATTTCCAATCGCGATCGCGTATAAGGAAACCAGCATCAGCCATGACAACAACTTCAGCAGATCCCGCAAGTCAAATTACAATCCGTTAACCATATGAAATCCACCCGAGGTCCTCGGGACTTCAACCAATCGTACCAACCAGTGCCCAAACACATTACGAACTTGCTCGAGGCCTCAAATCGCATCAAACAATGTCGATATCACGAATCGCACCCCAATTCAAAAATAATGAACTTTAGAACATCAAACTTCTACATTCGATGCTGAAACCTATCAAATCACGTCCGATTGATCTCAACTTTTGCACACAAGTCACATTCGACATTACGGACTTACTCCAACTTCTAGAATCGGGTTCCGACTCCGATATCAAAAAGTCCACTTCTGGTCAAACTACCAAAAACCTTCAAATTCTAACTTTAGCCAAATGACTCCAAAATAACCTACGGACCTCCGAATCCACTTCCGGACGCACTCCCAATACCTGAATCACCATACAGAGCTATTCCCAGGCTCGAAATCCCAAACAAACATCGATAAAATTGAAACGCACTGCAACCCAAATTTATGAAATTCTTCCCAAAATGCTAACTTCCACAATAGGCACTGAAATGCTCCGAGGTCATCCAAAACCCGATCCGGACATACGCCCAAGTCCAAAATCATCATACGAACCTGTTGTAACCTTCCAATCCCGATTCTGAGGTCGTTTACTCAAAATCAACCCTTAGTCAGATTCTTCCAACTTAAAGCTTCCGAAATGAGAATTCTCTTCCCAAATCAACTTCGAACTCCCCGAATTTCAATTCCGACCACGCGTACAAATCATAATACTTGAAGTGAAGCTGCTCATGGCCTCAAACCACTGAACGACACGCTAAAGCTCAAAACGACAGGTCGGATCGTTACACTAGACTTCTTTTTAAACACGGTAATAATGACAAGGTCAATCATGATTCTTCTATTCAGACTCATGCCTCTCTTAGAAAAACACCAACAATATCACGTCAATTTTTCGGCCAAAATTTGAATTTTTCATTTCAAATCAAAGTTGTTATTCCATTTTACTAAATTAATTAGAGAACTAAAAAAGCCACGTCAATTTTTTGGCCAAAATTTATATTATTCGGTCACTTTTATATTTAAGTTAATTAGGCGATACCAAAATGACTATTGTATTAATTCTAAAACATAACAAAAATGACTTTTGTGTTACAGAGCTTTAACTTATGACCATTGTTGAAATTTATCAATAATTTTTTTTTTGGTGGAATGAAATTTTTTTATTCATCTCCAAACAAGTACATCAATAGGAATACAATGAGAAAACTATAAAGCAGTTAACTATGCTTCTAACTATAAATGAAGACTGTACAATTCCTTTCTATCTATCTATATATTCCTTCTATCCATCTTCCATCATTTCCTTTTGTTCTCTTGTTTAATACTTCTACCATAGGAATCTTGCATTCTTCTTTAATTTGCTCACAGACTTCATGTGGTCTAGGCACTGAACTCTTCCATACGGCTTTATTCCTACCTTTTCATACATAGTAGTTGGTTGCTGCTAATGCTGCATATGCAAACTCTCTGCTCAATTTTCCAGCCATCTTCCTTGTCACTCTTCTCCATAATAGCTGCCCTCCAAGTTTGTAATTCTGAATTTAGCCATTCCAATATTATACCAATGCATCTGCTGGAGAACTGGCACTCATAGAATAGATGCTCTATAGTTTCCTATTCATCCCCACACATCACACATAGGCCATCAGTATTCACCCCCTTGTGCCCCAGCCTATCTTTGTGAGTAGCTTCTTCTGCATAGTCAACCAGCAAATGAAGCTGTGTTTTGGCATGTTCTGTTTACTGCATACCCATCGTCCCCATTGACATTTGTCTAGGGACCCTTTCAGCCATTCATATCTCTTTTGTATTGTATATTTCCCTGTACTTGACTGCCACCCCCTCTTTACATATCCGTCTGCCAGTTTGTCTCTAACATTACAAATTTTCTTCCAGTACCAACTACTATCGTTTGCTGCTTTATACTGCCACCAGTCTACATCTTTAAGGTAAATATGGTTTATCCACTTGACCCATAATGAGTCAGTTTTTTGAGTGATATCCCACACATATTTCCCTATCGCAGCCTCATTCCAAGATACACAGTCCCTTATCCCTATTCCTCCTTCCTGTTTTGGTCAGCATACAAGGTCCTAGGCTACTAAGGGCACTCTATTTGTTTCCACTTTGCCATCCCATAGGTAGTTCCTACACATTGCTGTAATACTTTTTAGGACTGCTTTGGGAAGTATGAAAACTGAAGCCCAGTATGTATGAATGTGCATCAAAACTGAATTTATCATTTGCACTCAACCTGCATATGATAGATTCCTTAAACCCCAGCTGTTTATTCTGTTAGCCATCTTATCAACTAGTGCCTGACAGTCCATTTTAGAGAGCTTCTTTGAAGAAATTGGGACTCCAAAATATTTGAATGGGAGCCTGCCCTTGCTATACCCTGTTATTTCACATAAGTCTTCCATTTCTTTTGCTTCCATGTTCACTGCAAATATATTTGACTTCCCTACATTTGTTGTTAGACCAGAAGAATTAGTGAATGTTTGTAATCCTCTCCGTAATAGCATCACTGATTGAATTTCCCCTTTGCAGAAAAGAAGAACATCATCCGCAAAGCATAAATGATTCAGCTGCAAACTCCTACATTTAGTGTGAAATCTAAACCCCTCCATCTATGTCACATGCTTCATAATTCTTGAGAAATACTCCATACATATTACAAAAAGTAGAGGAGATATTGGATCTCCTTGTCTCAAACCCCTCTTCCCTTTTATATTCCCATAAAGTCCTCCATTGATTGCCACTGTATATTGAGGTGTTGAGATGCATTCCATGATCCACCTAATGAATTTCATAGGGAAGTTAAGCGCGTGTAACATTTCTTCCACAAAGTCCCACTCTATAGAATCATAAGCCTTCTTGAGATCTATTTTAATAAGACAGCTTTTTGTTGCTGCCTTCCTCTTGTACAGTCTAACTAAGTCTTGACATATTAGGATATTTTGCATGATTGTTCTCCTAGTTACAAAAACACTCTGGTTTTCTGAAATTATATCTGGTAGGATAGTCTTCAATCTGTTGCATAACATTTTGGATATGACCTTATAAACTGTATTACAGCAAGCAATAGGCCTAAAATCCCCAACCGTCTCTGCATGATTACTTTTAGGAACCACTGTTATAACTGTTCTATTAATTGTTTTCAGCAATTTTCCCTGATTCAAAAAATTCCAGTGCTGCCTCCTTCAGAGCTTTACCAGTTATTTCCCAGCTGTCTTTAAAAAATTTACTCCCACACCCATCTGGTCCAGGAGCTTTCTCACCATCTATTTGCCACAATGCTTGTTTAACTTCCTTTTCTGTAAAATCTTCTGTCAGCATTTGTCTTTGCTCCTCTGTTACTACCTTGCCTTCCCTTACTAGTGGACTGCAAACATGATCTCTTTTGTCTGTAGTAGATCCTAGCAAGTTTGAATAGAATTCCACAAAAGCACCTGTTATCCCTTCTACATTTGTTACCTTGTTGCCCTTAGAATCCTTAATAGGTAGTATCTTATTAGCATTTATTCTTGCCTTTATGTAGCTGTGGAAGTACTTGTTATTTTTGTCACCTTGCTTCAGCCATTGTACTTTACTTTTCTGCCCCAGGAACTGGTCACTTGCTTCCTTGTATCTCCTGTATCTGCTTGCCAGTTTCTGCTCTCTTTCACTAAGACATTGGTTTAGGGATTTTGTTGCATGTGCTGCTGACATTCCTCAAGATCCTTCTTGGCTTGTTCTGCTTTTCCTTCTATATTACTGAATTTTGTTCTCTTTAGTTGCTTTAGTACTCTCTTCAATCTGTTCAGCTTCCCTACAATTTGATACATTTTTGTCCCATTAATTCCAGTACTCCAGCTTTCTGCTACTTTACCTTTGAAATCTGGATCCATGCTCCACATGTTGAAGTATTTGAAATGCCTATTAACCATCTGCTTCCTATTATCCCAACTAATGATAGCTGGGCTATGATCATACAACCCCTCAGTCATATAGTGCACTGTTGAAGTAGGTATCATTGACATCCAATCAAAATTTACCAATACTCTATCAATTCTACTCATTACTCTATCTTCTCCACTCCGTTTATTGTTCCAAGTGTAGAATGCACCAGTAGATTTAAGTTCTTGAAGGCAACATGTATCTACACATTGCTTGAACTCCTTTGTTTCAGCCACTATTACTTTACTGCCTATTCTTTCATCAGTATTCAACACATTATTGAAGTCCCCCATCACTGCCCATGGACCCTGATTGTACTTGTATATTTCTTCTATATCCTTCTACAGATTCCTCCTTAGAGCTATATCATTGTATGCATATATCATGGTTACATTAATCTTCACCCCTGTTCCTCTATGTTTAATTATACTATGAATCAACTGATCAGTAGCTTTTAGAATATGCACCTCAAAAATGATTGGTTTCCACAGTAACCAAATCCTTCCCTTAGGACGCTGAGCCAAATTTGTTGTAAAGGACCGCCCCTCACAAAGATTAAGAGAAGCTCTGTGAGCTTTTGATCTCTTAATCTTTGTTTTCAGGAGACCAAACAGACTAGCTCCACTGTTATGCATAAACAGATGAACTTCTCTCTGTTTATCTAGTCTGTTTAGTCCCCCTTACATTCCAGAAGCCTATCTTATCCATTGGGCAGGGGTCTTTCCCCACCCCTCCCATGTCCTGACCCTTCTCCACTAGTTCTCCCTCAGGGTTGGAAGAACTAACTTTATTCTGTCTCACTTCCTCTGTGTCTCCTCCTTTGTTAAGCACCTCAAATGTATTCCTTGTTGTTATAGCCATGGGATTACTCTGTTGTTTCTCTGACACTTTCTCTTTAGCTTTGCCTTCATCTCTTTTGTTCTCCTTATTCTGAATAGGGACTTCTGTTGTTTTCTCCCCCTGTTCCAGCTGCTTTCTCCTAGTTTCTGCTTCTTCTCTATGTAGTTTCCTGCAATCTTGTAACTCATGTCCAAAATTTTTACAATTTGGACATAATGTTGGCTTCCATTCATAATTCACCTCTTGCTTCACTATTCTCCCCACCTCATTCTCAACATAACCTGCTTAGGGTATTGCTGATTTTTTGACACTTCAACAAGTACTCTGGCAAATGCTAATCTCTCATTATTTGTAGTAGCTCTATCTGCTTTTAATGGCTTCCCAACCAATCCAGGTATCTTTGTTAAGGCATTCTTCCCCAATACTTGATATCCAAACCTTTCAGCCTTATCCACACTGGAATTCTATCCACATTTCCTTACTTACATCCATATATGGTTCCCAAGGCTTCACTACAATAGGCTTTTTGTCAAACATCTGGACTCCCTCTTTAGTGACTTGAATTCTACTTTCAACAGTGTGAAATCTAACCAGGAACACTCCTCTATTTACTTGTGCAATTTTATCTATCCCCAAACCTCCCCATATTCTTCTGAAATATCCATCAATTACAGTCAATGGTGGATTTGATCCCAATACATAGCATATAACTGCTGTTTTCCAGTATACGATTTCATCTTTAATATCATCCATTGTAATTTTGACATTTTCCCCAGCTGTTACCTCACTATTTAGGTCTAATCCTTCACTACTTGGTACTGTGCCCACAATTTTACTCCATGAATTAGTTATTGTATTCAATTGTACCTTGTTTGTCGCATTTGTCTCCATAATTTCTGCCTCCACTCTATCCGCCCATGATCCACCTGAATGAATCACCGGAGTTGTTGCCGGATTCAATGGAGTCTTCACCACTTCAGTTGAGTGCTCTGCATGTGCAATTGGCGTCATTGATGATCCTTGACTTAATCCTAATGGCACAACTCCTTGAATAGCATTGATGTTCCTCGTCTTCTTTGCATCTGCCGACGGTGGAATTCCAGTTCTTCTCGATTGATTGTTTGAATTTTCTACCATGCGTTGTTGCCCTCCCCCTCCATTCTTCGTTCTTCTCGTCATTTCAGTGTTACCTGAGAGGAGAATTCATTCTAGAGAGAGAGAGTCGTAGGTCTTCCCCTATGCATGTTTGGTATCCTATTTGTTCAAAATATGTATTATCCATAAATTTTGGGATGTAAAGTTTTCAGATTTTGTTTTAGTAGGACTTATCTTCTGGTGTGCAAGACCTCCTAATTAAGAAGATATTCCTTTTTGTAGATTAATTCTTGTCACACATTCTTGGCATAACAAAAGTTGAATCTCCCTATTTAGGTAAATCACATGAGTAAAGATCTTATTTAATCAAATTGAAGCTAAAATAGTGGAATAAATATAGACCTTTCACTTTACAAGAAATGCGAAAACTAAAATCAATTAAAACTATGAGACAAATAATCAGTTGGGACAAATCTTCATTTCCCATTAATGCCCTTCGATCTATAAAAATTGAAATATATCTCAAGGTAGATTGCTCGAACGGACCTTAAATTGGTCTTTAATTTCCACACCTTAGACACGTGACATGGAATTGCTAATACAATCAGACTTCTCTATAACAACATCCCCACATAATAATCATTTACTGTAAAAGAGTATTCTCAGAACCGATCTTTTATGTTATGTTATATTATACTTATGTCCTATATAACCGTACTTTACTATATCATTCAAAAATATAATAGGTCTGATTGTATATGTGAAAATTTGTGGGATTTGTTGCAATCGAGTGAGGTTTCAAGTGCGGCTAGGAAATATAACCACTCAGTTTAGGAGCGTCCCTCAAATTATATTGTGGTCTTTATTCTTTAATATGCCAAATGGAAAGTTTTAAAAAGCTACTAAATATAAAATTTCAGCAGGAATTTAGGATGCAAAAATTAAAATGAGGAGCTTAGTTTTTCAAATTATCGGCACCGGCTATGTAAATAAACCTGCACTATCAACGTACATGAACGTGAATAATTTTGATACAAATTCTACGTACGGAAACCGTCTTTTGACTAATTTACCTTCTTATCCTCACTCGCTCTTCGTCCTACTATCGTTGATTTCTTAGGAAAAAATCTATTGGACGGTTCAGATTTGATTCGTTAGTCCCTAGACTAGTTCTTTGATAACCTTTTCTGAATATTGACTCTTTCTTTATCTTTTGCCTTGTTTTAGGTAATGTTGACTTTTGTCTGTCTTGACTTTGTGAAAGAAAAGGGAAGAGAGAAAAAGACTTGTGTCTTGACTTTGGATAGCTGGATAATCTCTCCTACGGTCTTACCTCGTTGGGCAATAGCCAATATGGTTTTCACGTTAATTTTTATTATTCTTACTTTTGTTTGTTGAATTAATGTTTCAAAATTGAGATTGGAAGTAGCCACCAATAAAAATACATATAGTTGGACTCTATTATATGAATATTACTCTACTATTTATATCGTTTATTTAGACCATACTTTAAAGTATAATTTAATATAAAGTTTTCTTGAATATGTTAATGTACTTTTACTGCAATCGTGGGCGATAAATCATCCATATTATTTAATTTTACTTTTTAAATGTGGGTAATCTCATGTGGCAATATAAATACAAGGCAAGAAACCTTTCTCATGATACAATGAGAAAATTTGGTTTGTTTATTATGCTAATGGAGGAATTATGATATATTATAAAAAATTAGCACTCTTCAACTTAACCATTTCTTTTCTATCTTAACTGGAACGTGTATAAAATGGATTTTGATATTTTAGGCTATAAACATTAGGAAAATTGTAACAGATTTATAAGTACCATGGGAATTTGGATGATCACAATAAATATAGCTTCTGTATTTATTCATAATTTCCATGTAAATTGACAATTTGCTCATTCGATTCACCTAAAACAAACTAATTAGATGATTTTTATTCGATTTTTTTCTACGAAAAACTTACTAGCAGAAATTCAAGCACATGTACTCAATCTTTTTAGATTTTAAGGCAAATTATTGGCCGACACGTTAGTTATATTTATAATAGTTTCTTAATAAAATAAGAAAAATGTGTGTCCAAATGAGTTGAACGTGGTATCCTGGATTAGTGTCATGATGCATGACGGTCAACTTTGACAAATAGCAATGTGAAATAAAAGAAAGACTTACTTACTACTGTTTTTTTTACAAGATATTTAACAACAATATGTAAAGTACAATAAAATTAAAGCTTTTACGTACATAAAAAACTATTAAAATACACATTAAATTATTCAGTGGTGATACAGTAACAACCTTGACCCTTGAAAAAGGAAATCAAACATTCAATTTATACGGACTAAAATATGATCAGTTCAAATGTTTCACTTTAACACAAAGTAACAATACATAGATATAGTTTTTAAAACAAAAACTGTAGTAAAATGAACAAAATAGTGAGTATAATATACTGTATCTTTGTCCTCCTCTAACCTCAACCTTTTTTTTGTTGGATAATAAGAACCATTATATTCCTAAATTTATGTTTTTTGATCAGTTGATACCACCTCAGAGTAGAATAGGCAGACAGCTACGCATATGGTACGAGAGCCCCATGCTCTATATGAAACCAGGAAAGATCCTGAAATACGAATAAGGAAAAATAATAATTTGAACGACTAAGAGCCCGTTTGGACCTAAGAAAAATTTTTCTTTCTTTTCGAATTTCTTTTTTTTACTTTTTTTCGAAATCAGCGTCTGTTCATAAAATTTCTAATTTTCACTTAAAAAAGCATATTGGGATTTTTCGAAAATTTAAAAAACTCCAAAAAATTATTTTTCAAAATTTTCACTCAGATCACTCAGAAAACGTAAAAAACAACCCAAAATTATATTCATATCCAAACACAACTCTAATTTTCGTATACCATTTTCACTTGAAATTTTTTTTCACTTTTCTTTTGAAATTTTACAATTCTTTTGTCCAAACGTACGCCCACTAAATTAGCAACCTACATGTCAAAAGAGTAGGGGGAATTCAAAGTAATGTTAAATATAAGCTTGAGTAACGATTTTCTATATCAATAAAATACTCTAACTTTGTGATCGTATACTATATACGTTACCCAAAGGGTGTGATTAGACGCCGACCTTAATTTTATAAATTTATTTAATTATCAATTAATACTTATGATTGATTTTATTTATAATTTCTAATTTTCTAAGGAAATTTACTTATAATTAATAAGTGACCTAATTGTTCAGTTTTGTTGTCACCTTTAGTGCATACAATTTAAACTCTGAAAAGATTTGAACTTATATAGAAGCTTCTAGTGTAAATTTTTATTAAATTATCAAGTCACTTAATTAGAAGTTATTAAATTTTGTTAATCAATAAACTAATAGCCTAAAAAATAATATAAGCTAGTAAAAACCTTCTACATCATGTTAAATTACACTTGTTAGTAATGGGTACAACATAAAATTTTAAGAAATGAAACATTGCATGTATATTCGAGAACCATATGTAGGTTAGAATGATACAGTTCCGATTTCGAGAGTCAATACTTCTTTATTTTGATCGCACATTTGAACATAAAATCTATAAATTTTTTGAAATAAAATTTATATATTTTAATTTTTTCAATAAAAATACTACATATCACAATTATTAATTATTTAAATGTATAAAAGACATAAACAAAGCCGTGGTTAAACAATAACTCGTTTATCCCTTGAAATCAGAATTCCTTTTTTTCCTCATCCGGTGTCCGGTATCCGTATTGGGGTCCGATTAAATCCGGATTCGCGCCGTATGTTCTCACATTAGGGTAAAGCGCTCCCTAACAAAATTAATACCATACTCAGGACTCGAAGTAGAGCCGTACTTACCATTGCACCACAAACTTTGTGAGGAAATCTAAAAATTTTGTTGGGAGGAAAGGAATATTGTATACAATTATCATTTTCCTATTTTTTTTTTGTTGCCATAATAATAAGTTTCGTGGGCATATGTGATGATGACGAAGTTGGCGTATTAAGATTCTAGAGAGAGAGAGAGAGAAATAGTAAAAGGAACGAGAGTCAAAGCAGCAGCGCAGCAGTTGGTACTATTTGTATTGGTAATGATTTCGGCACAGACAGACAGAGCAAAAAAGAAAGAAAATACAAAGCCATAGGTGAGAATAGAATACAAAAGAGAGATATATATACTACTATATCAGAAGCTCGTGATGAGAATTTTTTCTTTACAGTAGTAGCAAACAAACATCAAATATATCAGAGAATTAAGAGACTGAAAAATTTGCTTTTCTCGTGATCTTTCTTTGTACACATAATTATTACACTTTTTGTTGTTGCTTTAAACCTAGACAGTTTCAACGGGATTTGCCAAAAACCATCTCTTTTCTAAGTCTAAACTTAAGCCAGATATCTCTCTCTTGTTCAACCTCTATATAGAAAGAACATAGCTCTCTTTTTTCCTGTCTTTATCTAGAGAAATTTCATTTAGTTTCCCACTTTTTTTTTTCCATTTATTCTGTTGGTGGAAACTGAAGGGATAGAGGTGAAAAAGAGGAGTCTTGAAAATACCATTTTGGAATTTGAAGAGATTTTTTTTGAGAAGAAGAAGAAATTGAAGAATGGGAAATTGTGGAAGAAATGGTGGAGTGAGACAATATATAAGATCAAAAGTACCTCGTTTGAGATGGACACCTGATCTTCATCATTGTTTTCTTCATGCTATTGAAAAACTTGGTGGCCAAGATAGTAAGTTTTAATTCTCTTCTTCATCTTCTATGTAACTTTTTATTTTTATTTATTTATTTATTTTTTTTTATAATTTCTTTTGGTTTTTCTTTGGTTACCATATCGTCTTACTTTGCTGCTGTTACTGCTTTATTTAGCATTTTTTCCTTGAGTCGAGTGTACATCGGAAATAATTTTTCTACTTTCTTAAAGTAGGGGTAAGGTCTGCCTATGTAACACCCTCGCCGTATCCCACTTGTGAGATTTTATTGAATTTTTTGTTGTTGTTGATGTTGTAATTTTTGTTTGGTTTGCTTGTTTGTTAATATATGTAGAGGCTACTCCTAAGCTTGTTCTTCAGATGATGGATGTAAGAGGACTTACTATTTCTCATGTTAAAAGTCATCTTCAGGTTAGTTTGTTTTTTAGATTCTAAATATCCATTTTTTTGGCTCTTCTATTTTTTTTTTTGGGGGTTGTATTTTGTTAAGTTTACATGGTATACTTGTTTTCATGATAACAGATGTATAGAAGCATGAAAAGTGAAGTCAACAGGCAAGGTAATTCAAGATTTCTCAATTTATGTGTGTGTGGGAAAAAGTGAAAAAAAAATCCATTCTGTAACTAAAACATTGTTCTTTGTTATTCTAAGTATTTAATGTTCTTCATTATGGACTGTTGAAATGAGTACATCTTTTTGTGTTTATGTGCAGTAGAATGTGAATTCTTTATAAGTTTCCTCTATTAGAATTTCTTGAGCTGATCTTTTCACATTTGAATGTCTAACAACTAAACATATCTTGGGAAATTATCTTACTACTCACTTCATTTATTGCATCTTTCTTTCCCAATGCAGTTTCTTTTCTTGATTAAATTCCATTAGCACAGAAATGAAGCAACCATTCCTTTGGATCTTCTAATATTGGCATATTTAAAGTAATCAAAGTCGTCTACTAGTTGAATTTCTGATGCCCATTTACTAGAATTCCTTTCATTTTGATAGTTTTGTAGAAACTAAATCCTTTTTCTATGTCCAAATTTGTGTGAAAGTAGTTCTCCCATGCTAAGACTAGATTGTGAATGTTGTACACTGTTTCCTACTTGTTTGATATTTACGTTCTATACACACTGTAAAGTCCTTTAGAAAAATCAATCTAGTATATTTTATTCCTGAAGGGGGAGTCTAGAGCGATGATGAAGTTGTCTCTGTATGGCCTATATGTTATGGGTTCAAGCTGTGGAAGCAATCGCTAATGCTTGAATTAAGGTAGGTTGTTTGCAGCACACCTAGGGCGAAACTACATTGGCCTAAGGGTGGTCAATTGATCACCCTTCGTCGAAAAACTAAACCGTGTATATAGGTAAAATATTAGGTTTTAGAGATATATAACATATATTGAACACCCTTTAATGAACAATTTATTTCACTTATTTTAAGTCTGAACATCTTTGGGGAAATTTCTGGCTTCGCTATTGATCACATCCCTTGGTATGCGGTAATTCCTGGACTCTGTTTGAACGCAGGATACCTTGTGCACGGGGATACTATTTTTTTATATTCTACTACTCTAGTAGGCATGTGTAAATAATTTTTTTTATTATGCATATAGTTTAACCTTTTCTTGTTTGCTTGTGCTTTGTTTTGTTCACGAACAACAGATAGAAGCAGCACTCAACAAAGAAAACAATCTCTAGAAAATCATGATTGTCATCAAGAAGAAGAAGGGTGTATTGAGCAACAGAAGCTTTTGGTTTACGATCCATCTTTTAGTCCAATTGAAAGATCAGATTCTCCTTACTTTAACAGTGTTCAACCCACAAAAAGGTGAGTTTGTAATCTTTTATGGCCTCAGTTTCCCAAGTCTCAAAAAGGGTTTTGCCTAGAAACAAAAAGGATTTGCATTTATGGCCTGGACATGTCATCATTATCTTTACTTTATATCGTATAGTGTCAATTAATGTGCAACTACAAGTAACAATTTATAACAAATGAGATTACTTTTCTAAAATGATTAAGGCATATAATATGTTACTACAAGTTAAATTACCTCGATAATTTGTTTACATTACCTGTAATTGGCAAAGTCAGAATTTAAAGTTTATGGGTTCAGAATTTTAATTTTTAAGTTACTAGGTTCGAAATTATACTTTGCACATATTCAATTAAATTTTTAAGATAAATATAAGGTTTAATTTGAAAAAAAACTACCAAATCCGTAATTAAAGGGCTGGCTCCACCCCCAAGAGCTAGTGTATAACTCGGGGGTTTGGCAACTTATTTATCCAAATTATTAAGTAAATTAGAACCTAGTAACAAAAGTAAGACTAACATCGCGAATTCTACTTGTCTCTATCTTTCTTTTTTAACTTTTTGTCTCACACAATACTGTTATGAATTCATCTTAGAGCTAGAATCAAGACTACAAACTGCAGCCAGAGAATACGTGAAGCAGTGGCCAATCAGTACAGTAAAGATGATTACATCCATAGTATGGCTGATAAAAGTGTAGTAAAAGAGAGGAAAAAAGAAGGAGAGAATGGTTTCATATGGCAACAGACTTGTGGTGAAAGTGAAACAGAAAGAGAAAGAGAAACAGCTCATCCTGCTTTGTGCAACAGTACTTATTTCTCTCTGCCACAAGATTTCTTTCAAAGTTTTAATCCTCAAGTTCAAGAATCTGAAATTTTCAAGGTACATATCCCAATAACCCTATACTTCTCTTTTTTGGTTCCAACTGCTAGTTATAAGGGGTGGTTTGGTACCCGAGATAAGGTGGGATAAGGCGTGAAATTAAATTTATTCCATGTTTGGTCGATGGTAAATTTATCCCAGGATAAATTTATACCGTCAACCAAACATGATAATATCCCACCTTATCTCATCAAACTTGGGATTATATTATTCACCTCCCAGGCAAGCGCGAAGCTACATTGTTTCGTCGAAAATTTATAGTATTTATTTAAAATATTAGTTTTTAGAGGTACACAATATATATGGAAATTTTTTTTCACTTCTTTCTAGTTTGAACACCTTTGGGAAAATTTCTGACTTAGCCATTGCTCCCAGGTGAGATAAATTAGTCCAATGATTATAATCCTGGAATAATTTAGTCTGCGTACCAAACGACTCCTAAGTTCTTGGTATAAGTAGGGGTATTTTCTTTTGTGCAGCTTTTTTAGAATGAGAGGTTGAGTGCACTGTTGGTATTTTTTTTTAGGTCTATTTTCAAGATTCAACTCTAGTCATACAGTATACTTTTCTTTTTTACTTGCCTTTCTCTGTGAAATTTTCTGCGTGTTGTAGTACATTGTGTCTACAACTGGCAAAGCCTATAAGTCTTCATTCTATAGGGTATTAGGTACACTTAGTACTGAAAGTAGTTGAAATACAAAGTTGATGTTGCTTTCTCTTCTGTTGTTTAGTGCTTCTTCTTTATATTGTTTTGCTTTTAATTTTGCCATAACAAGAAAATAAAACAAGCATGACCATGTATTTCCCACAAAAGAAATGGAAAAACAAGTTTAGTATAGACAGAGTTGTTACTTTTGGCACATTAGTTGATACTTGATACCATGAAATATGGGGTAATCTATTTGTAATTAATTAGCTTAAATTGGTGGCCATTTAGGAAACTTTCCATTTTGACGTTAGAATTAGAAGAAGCATATGAGTAACTAAGATAAGGTTCTAAATCATATGGATTTAGCTTGTACACAATGATAATGTATAGGATTTTACACTACTAGTGTGTATAACATGTTGTACTAATTGAGTTTCAACTATAAACATCGTCAAATTACTAATTGACTTTTATAACCTGGTTCGTTTTCAAGATTATAAATTTCACTTTTTGTATGGGGTCACATGTATATATCTTTTAAGTAATCTGATGGTGTAAAAAAGTATTTTGCATTGTCAGTATATATAAGTTAAACTCTTACATCTCGCTTATTTTTTAGGTAACCAGTATAAGTATTCCTCTATGCCGTTAGTATATTGAAGTTAAAATTCTTTATATATATGTTGAGGGTATATATGTATTTATTGTTGGATGGGTTGTTGAGAGTATATTTATTAGGCATTGGTCATGTTTTGACATAAGTAAACACGTTGATGAGAAATTTCATGATGCATTCATTATATTCCAACGTTACTTGGTCTTTCTACCTAAGCTTTTGTATTTTCTTCATACTTTAATCTCAGCGTTTGACATAATTTCTGGTTGTTATCTGGCACGTTAAAAAGCCATGCAATTGTGGAAGGCAATTGTGAAAGTCTCTTTGGGATCTTATAACAAAATTCAAATGGCATTTAATACATTTACTATAGTACAATATGAAAGCAGCAGTGACTTTACAACCGTGGACCACATTATTTAATATGTATAATGAGTGATCTTTTTGGTACTATTTTTTCTGCTTCTCTATACTGTGGTCTAAATAAAATATTGTTATTTAGCCGAGGGTCTATCGGAAGCAATCTCTCTGTCCTTCCAGAATAGGGTAAGGCTGCGTACATCCTACCCTCCATACCCCGTTTATGGGATTACACTGGTTGGTGTTGTTTTTTCTCTATACTGTGTAATACATAAGTTGATATATACAATTTGACCATCTTATCATTGCAAAGTGTTAGCTTACAATTGCGCTTAACTTAATTATAAACATTGGCTTTGTCAACTTAATCTTGCACTATCAGAAGATCGAAAAGATAACTATAGAAAATCGTCTTAGCTATTATAACTGATTGTTTGTTGCTCAGGCGGCCAAGCAACAAGATTCAAAACGGGAATCATCAAAGAAGTGCAAATTCGAGGGCTCGAGGAAAATAGAAAATGTAGGAGAAGAAGAAGAAGAAGAAAAAGAAGACGACGATTGTAGATTATCGTTGGCTCTCTCATTGCACCATCCTTCAATTCAAAGAAGCAATACTTCGTCCACAATAAGTGAAATTAGTGAGGCAATTTCTTCATACTCGGGTTCCAACCTGAATCATCACGAGTACCACTGGCTTTCTTCTTCTGAAAAACATAGTGTTATTAATCTTGATCTCTCTATTGCCTTGTGTAGTGAGTAGTGACTTATGAGATTTCCTGAAAAATTCCCCTTAGGTGAATTTTGAAATCAATTAGTCTTTTTATTAGGAGGATGAAGTTTTTTACTTCTTTTACTGTAGTGTTTCTCTTTCTTTTTTCTGTGTTTACTATTTTAATTTATTACCCTTGTTCATGTTGATATCAGAGAAACGCTTCAGTAACTTAAGTACTCGAGTGTTGTTATTGTAGTCCATTTGTAACTTTTATTTCAGTTACATTGTAGTATTTTGGGATATTATCATTTTTAGCTTCTGTCAGAAACGATCTAGTAGCCGAAAATGTATAAAATGTATATATTTACCAATTTCGTACATTTTTTCGGCAATTATTTTTACAACGACTATAGTGTCATTTTTCCTAGTTTTTGTCTTTTGAATTATCTAGGGTTTCACCTTTGTCTTACTAGCCTTTTTGTCGTGTTTGTTCTTAAAGGCGCGCATTTGTCTTTTTATGACCATAATAGTGAATTTTATGGTCAATTTCGTCAAATATGAACTGGAAATTGACAGTATGGAAGTTTAACATTTTGTTGAATTTAGATAAAGAACAGAATAAGAAAAGGAAAAGAACAAATCCTTCTGCTACCTTTCGCTTTTGGTATTTTTATTTCCAACCTTCTTTCACTTTGATGTGCTTTTAAGTATGGAGAGTGAAGTAAACAAATAGCCTTCAAAAGTGGCTGATTTTATTAATTTTTTGTTCTCGCTTGCCCCAGGACAGAAAAGAGTTTAACTAGTGTTGTTCCTTGCTTATCCCATGAGCAATAATTTTAATTTTTGACCTTGAAATTTGGCATGAAACAAGCAGGGGTTAAAAATTAAAGACCAGTTCAAAAAATATCATATTATTGCAATTTTTTGAAGTAGGGATGGATGGACGTTATCGGTTTTGGATAATAAATTGATGGTCAATCGACATGTATTTTAGCATGACAATTTGGCGCAACTAATATTAAAATTAGAATACACATATCCTGCAAACAATTCAACATGCAAGATGGGGATTAATAGTTTAATTTGTTGACTATTTGAATCTTCACCTTGTTGGTAGGGAGTCCGATTTCAGGCCATATATTAACTCGATTTTCGACGGGATGAAAAAGACATATATGGTAGAATTGAAACCATCTAATACGATCCTAATCGAAATGCATACATTTGTCTCATACACTATGGGGATGGTGAGAAGAGATATATTTTACATCCCAGAGGGGCTATAATTGGAGATACCATTATTTCTGGTACAGAAGTTCCTATAAAAATGGGAAATGCCCCACCTTTGAGTGCGTTTGAACTATTGATTTACGTAATTGGAAATAACTCCTTTCTCATCCCCTATGTATAATAAAAAAAAATTAAAAAGAATCTAACATACTAGATGCTGGACAAGAATTCTAAGACAAAAGGTAAACAATCCGGCTTGGTCTTTTAAAGGTTAGCAAAAGTGTACCCGCCCACTCCACCAGTGATATTGTCTGATTTGGGCCTAGGCCCTCACGACTTTAAACTGTGTCACTAGAGTCTAAGGTCTGTCTACTTATATACCCAGCATCTCTCCCGTGTTTTGTCAATGTGGGATTTGCCTAGGGTATCACATACACCCCCCTTAGGGACTCAACGTCCTCTGAGGTTTGCCCCTTCACCGTTCAAGGTTGCACGCGGAGTGGCTCTGATACCATATGCAACAGCCGAACCCACTAGTGATATTATCCGCTTTGGGCCTAGGCCCTCACTGCTTTAAAATGCGTCACTAGAGTCTGAGGTCTGTCTATTTATATACCTAATATCTCTCCCGTGTTTTGTCGAAGTGGAATTCACCTGTGGTGTCACTAAAAGATCCATTATATGTTGGAGTTGTATTGCTAAAGATACAATATTTGCACTAAAATAAAATATATACATTTATTTTGGGACTAATTAGTAAATAGTAACTGCAGTTGCATTAAATCCATAAAATAGCTTGAGGTACAAACTGCAATTTTATATCCTATGCGTACTCAAGATTTCGTTATTCAACTTTTTTAAAATTAATTCGTGTGTTTATAAAAGAAAATGACAAAATATGTTGACAATTCATCAAGAGGAAATTCTCCGACCAGTTATAATAATGTCTTTTCCAAGAATATAGGTGCAATAATCGAGTGGCATAAACAAAGATATATAATTTGGTAACAATAATGACTTATAGACTTATAACATATTTCATATCAAAATCCATATAAAATTTCTCAATAATTTCTTGATACCATTCTCGCAAAAGCTATATATATGTATATATTTTCTTAAACGTATTGGAGAATAATAAAATATAGATTAATACAGGGCCCGTGTTTCTTGACTCTTATTGATCGAAGAGACACCAAATTAGGTAAGATGTGACTGAATTTAGCAACATGCATGAATTCTGATTAATTCGACATACATTTAGAAAGTTAGCCTTTACAAGTTTGTCAAACCTTGACATGCAAAATTCCTTAGTACCTCGATCATTAGTAAGGTAAGCATTACGTCCATCCTCTCTTTTTTCTTTGCTATGAATGATTGTAGCACATTCACGTTTAAATTCGGATGGTTTTGAAGTTGCCACCTTAATCTCCTACATATATATAATTAAAAAAAAAAAGGGGGAGGGGGGGGGGGGGGGAATCTTGGAATATATGCACAAAATGGGCCAATAATCAAGGAGCACTGTGACAAACTTGATCGCAAACATAATGATAATTGGTAATACACTCGTGCACAAAATGGTTTGATTATGAATGTTTGATGTGACATTGCTTAATTATATTATGCTTTGGAGATAATATCAAAATTGTCTTTCACTTTGTTTTTAAACTAGGGAAGGCCGGAAGGGTGAGAAATAAAGCAAAATTGAAGAGGAAAATGACAAAAAATATTTTGATTTTCGCTGCTCGGATACAGAGAAAAACCTTTGCACTTTTTTTTCCTAGGTTCCAATAAAAGGACTCAATTTATATTGAGTTTTACTTCTCAACATTGGAAATGTAACAGATCAGAATTATAGGCAACCGTCTTTGAAAATGGAATGATCAACGTGAAAAAATAAAGTGCGTTATCTGCTATAATATATTAAAATACGCTAATAGAATAAAATTATTTCACATGTTCAGTGAGCGTATAAGTTAAATTCATTCCTTTACATATATTTGTATTTATGCATGAAAGATGCTGGCAAATAATCAGGGGTAGTAGGAGAGTAGAAGCTATGGGCTCGATCCGATTCAATAGTTTTGGCCCAAAATTTGTATTTGTCTTAAAAAATTCATATTTATTAATTATTAATTTAGCACACAATAATTTAAAATATATAAAATTCTGAACTCATAAACTTCAAATTCTAGTTTCTCCTCGACAAACAACCAGCTACTATACAGTTGTTGCTTCTGATTTGACAAAAGATTAGAGAGGTATATTTTGTTTTCTCTTTTAGTCAAATAGGATTGACCAAAACCTGTAGCCATGTTTGAAAATCTAAAACAAAGGTGGAGAGAATGTTACCTAGAGAATGGAAAAGCTCTAATTTAAGCCTTTTAGGTAGGATTAATTGTCCAAACAAATAATTGCAACTATAGTCAAAGATCACAGCTATATCATCACATGATAATTTAATTATTTGTGAATAATTTGTGAAGGCCCTAAGTCAAGGAATTAGCTAGAGTTTGTTCTTTGGAATCCTATGGTCTATCTTTTTTCCAATTGGTTAGCTTAATTCATAATATTGCAGTCCATGTAATTCACACAATAGAAAGAATTCTCCATAACAGGTTGGCATTGACTTTGGTTTTTAAACTTTGCATTTCCATTTCATATGTGTTTTTATATGACCAATCAAAACTTGATTATTTCATTTCATTTTTTATATATTATTCTGCATGAAAGATATTTTGTCACCGAGCTATCCTTTTTTACTCATATTAGTGAATTTTTGGCGCAAAGCACGTATTGTCAATCAAATGATTTCACTTCATATAAAAATATTAACAGAGATTTCAGTATATACGGTATTCCGTGTGATCTAGCTTCTTTTTTGTGGTCCACAATATTTGATCTTTTTCAGATATTAAGAAGGAATTAACATCTTTTTTTCAAAGTTGTTCTTGTAGTAAAGAGCCTAGAAGTATTTGTTATATTTTTGATGAACAAATTAAGGGAGAAATTCAAAAATAGCCAGATTTACAAGTGGTCATTCAAAAATAGCCACAGTTTCAAAAGTAATCGAAATTTAGCCACTTTTTATGTAAAGATAAATCTGAACGAAAACACTGTTCAAAATCCGAAAAATTCTCCAGCATAATATACTGGAGTTCGAGCACAAGTATACTGGAACTCCAGTATATTATAATGGAGTTCCAGCATAAGTATACTGGAACTCCAGCATAAAATACTGGAGTTCAGTATAATATACCGGTCCAGTATAATATGCTGGAAGTTCATACACATGTGCTCCAATCTCCAGTATATTATGCTGGACCGGTCCCTGTTGCAGCAAAATAGTGGCTATTTTTCAATGACTTTGCAAATGCTGGCTATTTTTGAATGACCAGTCCGAGAACTGGCTAGCCCGTGCTATTTTAAGCTAATATGTCAATTTCATTGTTAATAAATGCTAAAATATGGATTCCTTAATATACGTGAGAACAATCAAAAAATCAATTAAAGTGGAACGGAAAAAGTATTCACTAACCAGACAAATATTGATTCGCTCTAGGTAGGATCCATTAAAAGGAAAATGCTCACTATCAAGAATTTTTCCTTCCTAATGCTCGAACTCCGGATCTTTAATTAATAAGGGGACAATGTCATCCATTCTATCATATTTTTGTTTGATTGGTATATGATTTGCTATGAAATTTCGTATGTCGGTCTCTGAGATATTTTCTTGCAAATTGTTTTGAACATTCCAATTTTGACTAAAGACAAAAATATAGATTTTTCAAGAATTAATATCTTTGACACTCAGTTGATCTCATTTGGTTTGCTTCATTTCGTGTAGAGCCAAATAGTAATTAGCTCAATTTGCAAATCTTAAATTTTCTTCGTCACACTTTTGGAATTCCAATCTTGTATTTCACCTAAATGATATGTTATGATATTTTAAATAGAAGCTAGTAAAAGTTTTTTTTTTTTTTTGAACAAAGGAAGCATATATATATATATATATATATATATATATATATGTGACGAAAAGCTTACATAGGAGTTATATAGTCCCTAAGGACATTACTGTTGTTAAGAGATACTAGGCTATTACAAGTAGTAGAATTCAGTTTTTTAATACCCAAACAAACACCTTGCATATCCTTTTCCAAAAAAGATTCAACAAAAGTAGGTGGACGTGCAAGTCGATAACATAGTCCTGGCTTGAAAATCCTAATAGCTTCCTTTGCTAGGCAGTCTCCTACTGCATTTCCTTCCCTAAAGCTGTGTCTGATCGCCAGGGACTTCAACTGTTGCATTAAGGATCTGCAAGTGAGTAAGCATGGATTAGTAGTGCTACAAGCTTCATCTAGCATTCTCAACGCTTCTGTTGAGTCTGTTTCGATTTCGAGGTTTGCAAATGGCAATTCCTTTGCTAGTTGTAGGCCTTCCTGCAGTGCTAATAGTTCAGCCTGCATGGGGCTGTGAGCATAGCATGACTTGGTAAAGCCCATGATCCATTTGCCCGTACTGTTTCTGAAAACTCCACCTAAACCTGCATGAAGATTATGTTTCGAGAAAGCTCCATCTATATTCAGTAATAGTATTTTTAGGGGGCCTATGCCAGATGATGCTAATGGGGAAGGAACTTTTAAGTATAGGGGTTTTTTCAGTGAAGAAAATGTATTCGCCTATTTGGCTAAGGACCTGTCTAGGGTTTATATCAAGGTTGAGATTGTTGATATTATTATTGTTCCTATTTTTCCACAGGTTCCAAATCGAAAAGGGGAGGATACTCATCCAGGGGAATTGGTGGTTAAAGGCAACACTTTGAACGTGTCTTAGATAGGTTAACCAGTTGTGCTCACTCCTATTATAGTTAATGGAAAGGCCCATGCTAGACCAAAAGCGATTTGCTATTGGGCATAGAAGGAAGATGTGAGTGGCATCCTCCGTTCCTTGCTTGCACATAGGGCAGATAGGGTCAATATTGATGCCAATATGTGCAAGGTTGTGCATGGAATTTTGTTGTGCATGCATTGCCAAAGGAAGAATTTTATTTTTGTAGGGCAATGAAGGTCCCAAATCCATTTGAAGTCAGTATCTATCAGGATTAGGAGTATGATTATCTTCTAGAAGATTGTAACAAGATTTCGTAGAGAAGATACCATTGCTATTTGAGTCCCAGGTTATAAGATTTTTAGTCATGGACCTTGCAGGGATAGGGGTAGCCTTGATTTTAATTAAAAGCTCGTTAGGAAGGTCAAAAGAAATCTTGGATAAATCCCACTGATTATGATTAATAATTTTATTAAAAGACATAGAAAGGTCAGTCTTGCTAAGAGGACCTTGAATATAGTTCCTAAGGGTAGTGGAATTTTGGATCCATCTATTAGACCAAATGTCCATATTAGAGTTAATAGTAGGGTGCCATAACAAGCCTCTAGAAAGAAGATTGTAACCTTTCCTAATGGCTGCCCAGATGAAAGAACAAGTAGGAGTGTTTTTCTTGTTGGCGTATTTACTAGCAATGAGCTGAGCCCAAGGGTGGTGAGGGAAGTTTATGAGACGCCAACTAAGGCTACTAAGAAGTACCAAATTCTTGTCCTTTGCAGAGTGAATACCTAATCCTCCTTCAGATTTGTGCTTTGTGACTGAGTTCCAATTAATTAGGTGAATTTTCCTCTTAGTGTTTGTACTACCCCAAATGAAGTCTCTTTGAATCTTGTCTATTTGGCTTAGGACTTTTTTAGGAAGAAGAGTGTACTGCATGACATGGGAGGGCATAGTATTTAAAGTAGAAGTTGCTAAAGTGGTTCTACCCGCAATGTTGAGGAAGTTGGTTTTCCAGAGGGAGAGTCTAGCACGCATATTATCAATAATAAACTGAAAATCCTTAGGCTTAGGCTTGTGGTTAAGGATGGGAAACCCAAGGTATTTTCCAAAATCAAGACTAGCCTTTATATTAAAAAGATTAGCTAGATGATTAATAATGTCTCGAGGGCAGTTTTTTGAAAAAACAATTCTAGACTTTTGGTAGTTAATAGAGAGCCCGGTTTCTTCCATAAATAAGTTAAGGCATTGGTAAATACAATTACCAGTTTTGTTATTTGCTTTTCCCATTAAGGTAAGATCGTCGGCAAAGAAAAGATGAGAAAAGTAGGGTCCTTTGGAACTAATTCTTATGGGATCCCACCTAAGAGTGTCTACTTGGTAGTCAATAAGCCTAGACATTAGTTCCATACAAAGAATAAAAATATAGGGAGACATAGGGTCGCCTTGACGAATGCCTCTACTAGGAGCAAAGAAATTGGTCTTGGTACCATTTACCAAAATACTAATATTGCTAGTGCAAATACAATGCATTATGAACCTTGTAATTTTTGGTGAAAAGTGAAAAATAGATCAGGGTTTTGTGTATAAAATCTCACTCCAACTTATCAAAAGCTTTCTGAAGGTCTATTTTTAACAGCATGTCGTATTTGGAGCTTTTGGAAGAAGACATGTTGTTAATGATTTCTTGGATAACAATAGCATTATCACTGGCTCTTCTATTTTTTAAGAAACTAGATTGGTAGNTAGATTTGGGCTATTTGGAGTCGGATACTCGTGGAAAAGGCGCGGTTTCTAGTGATATTGAGCCGGTTCGAGGTAAGTGGCTTGTCTAACCTTGTGCGGGGGACTTCCTTAGATTGTATTCGTTGACATTTGAGTGCCTTGTACGCGAGATGACGGGCGCGTACTTGAGCCAATTGTTGAAAATCCGGGTTTCTTAAGATATTGAGATTGAGTTTCTTTCATATTTGCTTTATTCTACTTGCAATTATAACCTGTGCTAGATTAGGAAAGCATGTTTAGTTGATTAACTTGCCTAATTGCTTAAGTTGCCTTAACTGTACTACGTGAAGCATGCTAGGCCAGTACTACCTGTTGCTTGTCTTTTGTACTTCGTTTCCGTGTACCTTCTGGTTGTGATTGCGCATTTACATTGGGACTACGGATGTGGGATTCCGGTAGCACCCCCGCCTTGTTTGTTTACTTTGGGACTGCGGGTTCGATTCCCGATAGGTCCCCCTGCACTTTTACTTTGGGACTGCGGGTTAGATTCCCGATAGATCCCCCTGCACTTTTACTTTGGGACTGCGGGTTAGATTCCCGATAGATCCCCCTGCACATTGATGGTTGGACTACGGGTCGGTATCCCGGGAGATCCACTGGACAGTTGAGAAAAGGGCTACAGGACGGTATCCTGGGAGACGCTCATTGGTATCATTGACATTGAGCTGTATTTACTCTGTGTTTACTCTGTCTTTTGTAGTTGTTATTACCTCGTTGACTTGTCTTATCTCACTGCTGTACTTATTATATGTGTCAGATTTTTTATATTGTTAAATTATTATTATTATTATATTTTGTCTCAGTAGGGCCCTGACCTTCCTCGTCACTACCCAACCGAGGTTAGGCTTGGCACTTACTGAGTACCGCTGTGGTGTATTCATGCCCTTCCTGCGCATGTTTCTTTTCATGTGCAGATCATCCAGGTACCTCCACTCAGGCGCACTATCAGTGAGGCAGGAGGACTACAGAGACTTCGAGGTAGATCTGCTGCGTCCGCAGACCGACGAGTCTCCCTCTTACTCTATCTTTAGTACTTAGTTTTCCTTCTTTCGGTTGTTAGAAATTCTGGAGTTTGGAACCTTTACTATACACTTCTGTAGCCTGTGTTGCCCGTGAGTTTTCGGGTTTTGGGAATTGTTTCAGACTTGTGATATTGAGTTGTACTTGCCAAGCGGCATTCAGTACAGTTTTTCTTTAGATATTTGATTTTGATTT
>NW_017671042.1:279709-317747 GCF_001879085.1 Nicotiana attenuata
GCTACGTGGCGGAGGAAGTGGTGTATCTATATTTCTAGGAGGAGAGGTACTTATTATCTCTAGTGGCGTGCATATAAGCTTGCTTGAGTGTTTGGTAATGGAAGTATTTGGTTTAGATTTAGCCTTAGGAACGTGTAAGTTCTCATCTTCCATTTGTTGTCCAATGGCAGGTTCTTGGGACAGGTGTTCCCCTTTGGTTTTGTCCCTCATGCAAAGGTTTGTAAGGTTAGTAGTAATTTGATTAGGTTCATTAGAAGCTAAGTGGTCATTAGGCAGTCTATGTGGCACGGTGGATTGAGTAGTATAATTAGTAGTAATAGGCATGTAATTAGTGCCATGCATGTTGGGTGATTGGTCACAAACTTGCATTGCCACGTGGCAATTCTCATTAGACTCTAATTCCATGCAATCCTGGTTGGGCGGAGTAACCAATGCTTGGAATTTATTTTCAGAATTTTGAGTTTGAAGGGGATTATTTCCTTTAACAATGTAATGCTTAATAGGATTTTTATGGGAACTTTTGGGAAGGGATTGCTTACCAGTAGCTATAACGTTTAAGGAAGTAGAAGAGTGTATACCTGACAATGACTTTGATTGATCATGTAAGGTACCTGAATTTGTTCTTTGATTGGCCTTATTTTTTGTTGGGAAGCTCACTGTTCTCCACTCCTCTTCTTCTTTATTAGATTGCCTTGAGACATCATTAGCACATTGCACTGGAACAATAGTGTTCTTTGATTGGTTGACAGTGGGGTCTAAGGCAACTGAGGAGGGGTATTGGGGACTGAATTAAAGGAGCATTTTGATTGAACATGCCCAAGTATTCCACATTTAATACATAAAAGATTTCCATCTTCATAATAAATGGTTTGTTTGTGGGATCCGATCAAAATGGAATGTGGTACTGGGATGTCCAAGGGCAATTCAATGCATAGCCTAGCATATCTTCCTCTAAGGGTTGAGGAAGTGCAGGCATCAACCTTAAGCAGCTTGCCAATTTTGTTGCCAATTTTTGTCAAGATTATACTATCATAGAACTCTGTAGGCAATTGAGGGAGGCGGATCCATACCGCTGTTTTTGAAATTCTTGCATCGGATGCAAGGAAATTTGGCTCCCATCTTTGAACTGATAAGAAATGACCATAGATGAACCAAGGACCCATGTGCAAAGCCTTTTCATTGTCTCTTCATTACTAAATTTGGTGATAAAATAATCACATCCTAAATTGATTAAGGGAAAATTTTCCTTTGCTTTCCATAGCTCATGTAGCTTTTTTTTTGAGCAAATGGTGTTGAATTCTTCTCCCTTGCAATTTGATTATAGTTGAGAATTTCCAAGGCTCGTAAATCCGATGGATATCCTCTTGAGTTAAGTGGTTTTGTTGTATATTTGGCAAGCATAGTTGCTCATCTTTCTTAGCTTGTACACAATTTGATGAGTCATAGACATTTGCATCAATGGTCATGTTAATTGATGTCTCTTGTTCACCATGGATTAATTTGTCCTTAAAGGTTGTAGTAGGCAAAATGAATTGCTCGAGTGTTTTAGTAGTTGTGATATCTGGTGGTTTAGGAGGGGGTGATTGATGAACTTGATCCAAGTCCATTTGAGATAGAAACGGGAGAGAATTTCTAGAGGAAGCTAGTAAAAGTTTAAATAGTCAGATATTGAGAGATTACAAAAGTTTTTATAACTTTAATTTTTCATACGTATAAAAGTGAGTTATATGTACTTTTACTGCAATTTGGCCATTAAAAGGAGTCTTACATCCTTTTAGTTTTTTGATTTTTTTTTTTGGCTTCTGAAGACATATTTTTATATATTAAACAGCCGTTACATATTTTTACATTTTCATTATAAAAGTATGAGAAGTTGCATGTTGTAGTAAATTTATATAGTGTTTAGATTTACTTTTAAATTCAATAATTCTTCAACTATATACTGAAAATTTTAAAAATTGGTCATCCGTTAATGAAGTTGAAGCTCAACTTGGATAATTCGAAGTGTAATTGTTGAATTTCTACATTAAATACCTTACTCTTGAGTCTTGACAAAATAAAATAAAATTAGATCTCCAAAGGAGATCGAATCAGTATGCGATATGCCACTTGCAACCTTCAATTTTCAATTTTCATTTTAGCCCTTATTGGATGGTCCGCCTATTGAAACTGCCAAAATTTCACGGTATAGCCAATTTTCGGACTGGTCAATCAAAAATAGCCAGCGTTTACCAAATCAATGAAAAATAGCCACCGTTTTGCTGCAATAGAGACCGGTCCAGCATAATATACTGGAGTTCGGTGTACTTGTGTATGAACTCCAGCATATTATGCTGGACCGGTATACTTTGCTGGCTCCAGTATAATATACTGGAGACTGGAGCACTGGTGCTCCAAACTCCAGTATGTTATACTGGACCATTATACTTGCTGGAACTCCAGTATATTATGCTGGAGTTCTAGTGTATTTATGCTGGAACTCCATCATATTATGCTGGAGTTCCAGCATACTATCCTGGAACTCCAGTATAATATGCTGGAGTTCAAGTATACTTATGCTGGAACTCCAGCATAATATACTGGAGTATTTTTCGGGTTTTGAACAGTGTTTTTGCTCAGATTTATCTTTACATAAAAAGTGACTAAATTTCAATTACTTTTGAAAACGACCAGTTATAAATCTGGCTATTTTTAAAAATATCCCATTGAAACTGGGTCAGTCCATAGTGGTCAAGCCCATAAGCTTGGGGTCCGATTTAGGGCCAAATCATAAGCCTCATATTTTTTGGGAAAATTTTCATACTTACTGATGAATTCAAAAAATATTCCACAATCTACAACTATTAATTAAAAAACATATTCTACAACATAAACATAGTACGTGCTATAATGTTATACCCTCAAAAACGATTGATTTCCTATAAACTAGGAAACTGATTATCAAAATATCCCATAATAATGCCTCTCCAATTAAAAACAAATACCCAAAAATAAAGGACTATCCTTATTTAGGGTAATAGAAAGAAAATTAATATAAAAGCAATCAATTATTTCCTAAATAATCTCCTTCTCCTTTGGCCTTTCCAAGTTATAATCTCGCATATCTACAATTCAGCTTCAATATACCCTTCTCCTTCTATTGATCTTTTTTTTTAGTGTTCCTGGAAGTATGACTTTCAGTCTTTTATACAAAAGTGTGATAGTGTTGGTGTTAAATTTTTTAAGCTAAAATAAGCTTAAAAGAGGGTGAATAAAAAATGGAGGGAAAATAAAAGTTTAAGTTTCCCTCCTTGACAATGGGACATTGTCCCATATTGGAAGAGAAAAAGGTTTTTAATGGGTATATATACAATTGCTCTTCTTTTAGCTCTTAAAGAATTGAGAAGAAGGCAAGCCTCGCGTCGTCGCTCGCTCGGCTCGGCTTCGGCTTCGGATTTGGCCAAATTATCGATTGATTGATTTATTGGACCAAATTTATTTGTTAATAGTAAATAGTAACGTAATATCATTGACTCTGCCCGTCCGTTTTTTGTAACGGAAAACGTTTCCTCTGCCCGTTTTAATTTGCGTAAATGGCCATTTACGTTATGGCCGATTTACGTAACTGACCTCTCTTTGTTTGAACTCAACAGGTTGGGGCTATAAATAAGTTGTCCATTCTCCAAATTTTCCATATGAATTTTTGAGTTCTCCTTCTTTCTTTTGCATTGTTTTAACTACAAAGAAAGTAACAGTAAGTGTGATTTGCTACCGATCTTTGTGTTCGCTGAAACACAGGGGTTTGAAGTACCGCTACACCAGTGTGTAATTCGTTCTATCTTGGGAGGAAATAATCCACAACCTTGGGTACTAGGAGGGGATTAAATTCCTTAAGGAAACACTATGAATTCAGTGGGCTGGGACGAAATTCTGTTTCATTTATTGCCACGCCGAATTTCTTACATTCGGGACCGTGATGGCGCCTAACATTGCACTCGCTAGGCAAGCCAACGTTACAGAATATTTCACCTTTTTCCTTTATCCTTTTATAATTAAAGTTTAACAAAACTAAATCAGCGAAAATAAAAGCGAAAGTACATGATTTAACTAATTACCCTTATACTATTAACGAAAATAGAAGTAGATACCACCTAGAAACTGGTGTCACAACTCACGAACAGTCTACGAATACTACAAGTAATGGCTTGAAAGAAAATACATCTGTCTCGAAGAAAGTAAAATAGAAATAAAGTAAAGATAGGAGGGGACGCTAGGGCTTGCGGACGCCTGCACGACTACATTGGGTCTCCTGAATGCAGTAATAGCAACCAACCTCTCGATCAGCCATTAGCTCCAAAATTTGCACAGAAAGTGCAGAGTGCAGTATCAGTACAACCGACCCTATGTACTGGTAAGTTCCGAGCCTAACCTCGACGAAGTAGTGACGAGGCTACAGCGGGGCATAATCACATATAACCTGCAACAGTTTATACTAAGGCAGACAGGAAATACAGAATTAAATATAACAGTAACTTGAATTAAATGAATACGGGACCCAGTCGTGCTACCAATACTCAGCTATAACCAATCCTTAAAAGAGTTTCAATACCACAATAATGAACCTCAGCAGAATATGAATACATAGACAACAAATGATGCGGCGCGCTTCCCGATCGCACCATATAATAAAAGACAGTATAAATATTCACCCTTATTACTCCTTCTTGCGACGTGCAATCCGATCCCACCAGTCCACCCTTATTACACCTCAATATATATCACCCTTATTCCTCCTGTTCCGGCGTGCAACCCGATCCCACCTATCTACCCTTATTACTCCTTGTTGCGGCTTGCAACCCGATCCCACCAGACAATTACATTTCACCCTTATTCCTCCTGTTGCGGTGTGCAACCCGATCCCACTATATCAGTACCAATCATAATATAAGAACAAGTATTCACAAGTTAACTCAAATCCTCCACAACACTTATACCTCGAACTAACACAATGGAATATCACTACAATTATGAAACTTCAACAGTTAATACTACACAGCGAGACCAACCAAAGTGTACCATGAAGCACCAATAAACCAACATAAACCAGCAGTGTGATATAATAGAACTATGGAACAATTAACAACGTCAATAGAGGAACAACATTTAACAAGAAGCAATTAGACATGGAAGCATCAATAAGCAAGTAGCAATTAAGACAGGAAGGCAATATATAGGGAAACAGGGAAAGGGAACATGCTAAACAGGTAATTTGGCGATGCATAGGTGCTCGTCACCACACCTATACGCCACACACATGGTATCTCACATAAAAAGCAAGTCGGGGACCCCTAATCCCTCAAGTCAAGGTTAGACCAAACACTTACCTCAAACCAACGGATAATTCACAGCTCAAATACCGCTTTACCTCTCGATTCCACCACCAATCCACTCGTATATAGCCATAGTTAACTTAATAACATCAATAAATGCTAAAGAAACCAATTCCAATGCGTAATTATAGATTTCCCAATATTTTTCCCAAAAAGTCAAAAATCGACCCCGGGCCCGCTTGGTCAAAACTCGAAATTCGAACCAAAACCCGATTACCCATTCATCCCCGAGCCGGGAACTACAATTGGTTTTGGAATCCGACCTCAAATTGAGGTCCGAATCCCCAAATTTTGAAATTCCTAAGTTCTACCCAAAAATACCCAATTCCACCATGAAAAACCCTAGATTTTATGATGAAATCTTGTAAAAAGATGAAATGGGTTGAAAGAAATAAGTTAAGAATCATTTACCTATGAGTGGGGAAGAAATGGTCTTTGGAAAATCGCCTCTTGAAGTTTAGGGTTTGAAAATTTGAGAAATGAATCAAAAATCCCGTCTAAGTCCCTTTTTGCACAGTTGCAGATGTCGCATTTGCGACCAGAGCTTCGCAAGTGCGAAGCTCGCAAATACGAAGAACCATCGCAAATGAGAAGTTCCCCACACCTCTGCTGCCTTCGCAATTGCGAAGGTAATGATCGCAATTGTGATCAGGGACCTCCGCAAATGCGACAAAAAGATCGCATTTGAGGTCACACCCCTTCCCAGACTCTCTTCGCAATTGCGAAGATATGTTCGCATTTGCGAACCCTGCTGGCCCAGGCCTTCTTCGCAATTGTGATGAAGACCTCGCAATTGCCATGCCTGTTCTGCACGATATTGCGAAGCCTGATCTCGCAATTGCGAGATAAGAGGCCTGCAACAGATACCAGTTACACCAGTAATTCTCTAAGTTCCAAAGTCACTCCGTAGCCAATCCAAAACTCACCCGAGCCCTCGGGGCTCTAAACCAAACATGCAATCAAGTCTTAAGACATCATACGAACTTGCTCGCGCGATCAAATCGCCAAAATAACATCTAGAACTATGAATTCAACACCAAAACACATGAAATTTTCAAGATAGTTTCAAACTTTCTTTTTTCTCAACCAAATGTCCGAATCACGTCAAATCACTTTCGTTTTTCACCGAATTTCAGAGATAAGGTTTAAATATTATAGCGGACCTGTACCGAGCTCCACAACCAAAATACGGGCCCGATACCAACAAGATCAAATCGATTAAATTATTGTATTTTCAATCTTATCAATTTTTTTTTCAAAAATTTATTTCTCGGGCTAGGGACCTCGGAATTCGATTCCGGGCATACGCCCAGGTCCCATATTTTACTACGGACCCTCCGGGACCGTCGGAACACGGGTCCGGGTCCGTTTACCCAAAATGTTAACCGATGTCAACTAAAATCATCTTTTTAAGCCAAAAATCATCTTTTCTTAAGTTTTTCACATAAGGGCTTTCCGGATACGCGCCCGGACTGCGCACGCAAATCGAGGAGAGATAAAATGAGGTTTTCAAGGCCTCAAAACACAGAATCAGATTCTAAAACAAAAGATGACCCCTTTTGGGTCATCACATTCTCCATCTCTAAAATAACCGTTCGTCCTCGAACGAACATAGAAAAGTACCTGAGTCGGTGAAAAGATTGGGATATCTGCTCCGCATATTGGACTCGGACTCCCAGGTAGCTGCCTCAACAGGCTGACCTCTCCACTGCACAAAAGCCGAAGGGTAACTCTTCGATTTCAATTGTCGAACCTGTCGGTCTAGAATAGCTACTGGCTCCTCCTCGTAGGTCAAATTTTTGTCCAACTGGACAGTACTGAAGTCTAACACGTGGGATGGATCGCCGTGATACTTTCAAAGCATGGACACATGAAACACTGGATGCACAGCCGATAAACCTGGCGGCAACGCAAGTCTATAAGCCACCTCTCCCACTCGATCAAGGATCTTAAAAGGCCCGATGAACCTATGGCTTAGCTTGCCCTTCTTCCCAAATCTAATCACGCCCTTCATGGATGACAGTCGAAGCAACACTCACTCTCCGACCATGAATGCCACATCAGAAACCTTACGGTCGGCATAACTCTTTTGCATGGACTGAGCTATACGTGTCTATCCTGAATGATCTTAACCTTATCCAAGGCATCCTGCACTAGATCTGTACCCAATAATCGAGCCTCCCCCGGCTCAAACCACCCAACTAGCGATCGACACCGTCTACCATATGATGCCTCATAAGGAGCCATCTAGATGCTCGACTGATAGCTGTTGCTATAGGCAAACTCCGCTAACGGCAAGAACTGATCCCAAGAACCTCCAAAGTCAATAACACAGGCACAGAGCATATCATCCAAAATTTGAGTAGTACGCTCGGACTGTTCGTCCGTCTGAGGATGAAATGTTGTGCTCAACTCGACCCGTGTGCCCAACTCACTCTGTATTGCTCTCCGGAAATGCAAGGTAAGCTGCATACCTCGGTCAGAAATAATAGACACGGGCACACCATGAAGACGAACGATCTCCCGGATATAGATCTCAGCTAATCGCTCCGAAGAATAGGAAACTTCCACAGGAATGAAGTGCGCTAACTTAGTCAGCCTATCCACATTAACCCATACTGCATCGAACTTCCTCTGAGTCCGTGGGAGTCCAACAACGAAGTCCATAGTGATACGCTCCCACTTCCACTCAGGAATCTCAATCTTCTGAAGCAAACCACCAGGTCTCTGATGCTCGTACTTTACCTGCTGACAATTCAAATACCGAGCTACATATGCAACAATATCCTTCTTCATCCTCCTCCACCAGTAATGCTGCCGCAAGTCCTGATACAATCTTGGTGGCGCCCGGATGAATAGAATACCGGGAACTATGGGCCTCCTCTAGAATCAACTCACGAAGTCCATCCATATTAGTCACACAAACTCGACCATGCATCCCCAAAACTCCATCATCTCCAATGGTAACCTGCTTGGCATCTCCGTGCCGCACTGTCTCCCTACGGACAAGTAAATGAGGACCATCATACTGCCGATCTCTGATACGCTCAAATAATGAAGACCGAGCGACTGTACAAGCTAGAACACGGCTGGGCTCAGAAACATCCAACCTCACGAAGTGATTGGAACATCCAAAGCAAGCGGTCTCTCACCGACTGGAATATACGCAAGGCTACCCATACTAGCCGACTTCCTACTCAGCGCATCGGCCACCACATTGGCCTTCCCGGGATGATACAAGATGGTGATATCATAGTCTTTCAATAGCTCCAACCACCTTCTGTGCCTCAAATTGAGCTCCTTCTGCTTGAACAAATATTGCAAACTCTTATGATCCGTGAACACCGCACACGACACGCCAAATAGATAATGCCTCCAAATCTTTAGCACGTGAACAATGGCTGCTAGCTCCAAGTCATGAACTGGATAATTCTTCTCGTGAATATTCAACTGCCGCGAAGCATATGCAATAACCTTGCCATTATGCATCAACACCGCACCAAGTCCAATACGAGATGCGTCACAATATACCGTATATGGCCCTGAACCTGTGAGCAATACCAACACCGGCACCGTAGTCAAAGCTGTCTTGAGCTTCTGAAAGCTCGCCTCACACTCGTCCGACCACCTGAATGGGGCACCCTTCTGGGTAAACCTGGTCATTGGGGTTGCTATGGATGAAAACCCCTCCACAAACCGACGGTAATAACACGCCAAACCTAGGAAACTCTGGATCTCTGTAGCTGATGTGGGTCTAGGCCAGTCCTTGACTGCCTCAATCTTCTTAGGATCCACCTGAATGCCCTCTGTTGATACAACGTGACCCAAGAAAGCAACTAAACTCAACCAAAACTCACATTTTGAAAACTTAGCATATAACTGGCTGTCTCTCAAAGTCTGAAGAACGACTCGAAGATGCTGCTCATGCTCCTCTCGGCTGTGGGAGTAGATCAAGATATCATCAATGAAAACAATCACAAAGGAATCCTGATAGGGCTTGAACACTCGGTTCATCAAATCCATCAATGCTTTTGGGGCATTTGTCAACCAAAATGACATCACTAGAAACTCATAATGCCCGTACCGAGTGCGAAAAGCTGCCTTAGGGACGTCGAATGCCCTAATCCTCAACTGATGGTAGCCAGATCTCAAATGAATCTTCGTGAACACCTTGGCATCCTGAAGCTGATCAAATAAGTCATCAATCCTCGGCAATGGATACTTGTTCTTGATGGTGACTTTGTTCAACTACCGATAATCTATGCACATCCTCATCGATCCATCCTTCTTCTTAACAAACAACACCGGCGCACCCTAGGGCGAGACACTAGGTCTAATAAAGCCCTTATCAAGCAAATCTTGCAACTATTCCTTCAATTCCTTCAACTCTGGCGAGGCCATGCGGTACGCCAGAATAGAAATGGGCTGAGTGCTCGGAGCCAAATCAATGCAAAAGTCAATATCCCTGTCGGGTGGCATCCCCGGCAGGTCTATAGGAAATACCTCTGGAAACTCCCGAACAACTGGCACGGAATCCATAGAAGGAACCTCAGCACTAGAATCACGAACATAAGCCAAATAAGCCAAACACCCCATCTCGACCATATGCTGAGCCTTCATATAAGAAATAACCCTGCTGATAGAATGACTAGGAGTCCCTCTCCACTCCAATCGAGGCAACCCCAGCAAGGCTAAGGTCACGGTCTTGGCGTGACAGTCCAATATAGCATGACAAGGTGACAGCTAATCCATCCCCAAAATGACATCGAAATCCACCATATCGAGAAGTAGGAGATCTACACTAGTCTCAAGACCCCCAATAACAACCACACACGAATGATAGAAACGATCTACAACAATAGAATACCCTACTGGTGTGGACACACACACGAGAGCACTCAAAGAATCACGAGGCACAACCAAATATGGAGCAAAATAAGATGACACATAGGAGTATGTAGATCCTGGATCAAATAGAACTGAATCATCTCTACTACAAACTGAAACCGTACCTGTGATAACTGCATCGGAGGACTCAGCCTCAGGCTTGGCTGGAATAGCATAACATCGGGGCTGGGCCCCACCACCTTGAACCATATCCCTGGGACAACCTCCTGCTGGCTGGCCTCCACCATTAGCGGCCTGGCCTCCACCTCTAACGGCCTGCCTTTCACCTCTAGCGGGATGACCCCTACCTCTGGCTCACTGACCCCTACCTCTAGCTGGCTGGGCAGGCGGTGCCGGAACCATAGCACGAGAACTCTGCTACTGTGACTGAACACCTACTAATCTAGGACAAGTCCTCCGGACACGCCCATACTCACCACACTCAAAACACCTATCTGAATACTGCGACTGAGGAAACTGAGACTTACCCTGACGGGCCGGCTGACCGCGATAATAACTCTGAAGAGGAGGTGCTCTGATGGGAGATGGCAGTGCACTATAAGCTGGTTGCCCTAAAGGAGGTACATAAGGACCACGACTCCCTGAAGCTCTATAGGATGCCTGAAGTGCCGAATGAAACAGCCTGGGATGATGGCCTCTACCAAAAGTACCTCGACCTCCAGATGAGGTCTCACTGAATCCACCGGAGTAACGAGGCCTCTTGTCAGACCCCTGACCACTCCCTGAGCTAAAACCATCTCAACTCATTGGGCCACATTAGCTGCATCCTGAAAAGAAATCTCAGTCCCTGTCTCTTTAGCCATCTGTAATCTGATAGGCTGAGCAAGTCCCTCAATAAACCTCCTCACCCTCTCTCTCTCGGTGGGAAGTATAAGAAGAGCATGACGGGCCAAATGCACAAATCTGGTCTCGTATTGAGTGACGGTCATAGAACCCTGCTGAAGGCGCTCAAACTGCCTCCGATAGTCCTCCCTCTGAGTGATAAGAAGATACTTCTCCAAGAATAGCTGCGAGAACTGGTCCCAGGTGAGAGCTGGTGATCCAACTGGTCTGGCCAAACAATAATCCCTCCACCATTTCTTGGCGGAACCTGACAGACGAAAAGCAGCAAAGTCGACCCCATTGGTCTCCACTATCCCCATATTCCGTAGAACCCTGTGACAACTGTCCAAATAGTCCTGGGGATCCTCTGAAGATGTACCGCTATAAGTAGTAGTGAAAAGCTTGGTGAACCTGTCCAATCTCCTCAAGGCATCAGAAGACATAGCTGATCCATCACCCGTCTGTGCTACAACACCCGGCGGAACTACCCCAACTAGCTGAGCTGATGGAGTCCAAAACTGGGGAGCCATATGCTACGGAGTGTGAGTAGTAGGAGTCTGTGCTCCTCCCCCAGTCCGAGAGATGGCTGTTGCTACTGGAAGTATACTGGCCTGAGTAACACTCTCCATAAAGCCCAATAGACGGACCAAAGCATCCTGAAGTACCGGGGTAGCTATAAACCCCTCTGGAACATGCGTTGGCCTCGCTGGAACGGTCTGGGCCGGAGCCTCATCATCAAACTCTACCTGAGGCTCCGCCGCTGGTGCTGCTGCTCGAGCTCTAGGTTGAGCCCTACCCCTACCTCGCCCTCATCTCTGCCCCTCATAAGAGCTGCCACTAGGGGCTCAGGCTGTTGATCAGCTGATGAAGCGGTATGAGTTCTCGTCATCTGCGAAAGAACATAGTAGAGAGTTCAATTAGCATTAAGAGATCAAACCGCACGGCAGAGATGAATAGAAGTGAAATTGCTCCTAGCTTTGTAGCCTCTGGGATAAGCATAGATGTCTCCGTACCGATCCCTCCGACTCTACCGTGCTTGTCCGTGAATTGTGAGACCTAGGCAACCTAGTGCTCTGATACCAACTTGTCACGACCCGAATTTCCCACCTTCGGGACCGTGATGGCGACTAATATTGCACTCACTAGGCAAGCCAACGTTACAGAATATTTCACCTTTTTCCCTTCTCCTTTTATAATTAAAGTTTAACAAAACTAAATCAGCGGAAATAAAAGCGAAAGTACATGATTTAACTAATTACCCTTATACTATTAACTAAAACAGAAGTAGATACCACCTAGAAACTGGTGTCACAACTCACGAACAGTCTACGAATACTACAAGTAATGGCTTGAAAGAAAATACATTTGTCTCGGAGAAAGTAAAATAGAAATGAAGTAAAGATAGGAGGGGACGCCAGGGCCTGCGAACGTCTGCAGGAATAGCTTGGGTCTCCTGAATGCAGTAATAGCAACCAACCTCTTGATCAGCCACTAGCTCCGAAATCTGCACAGAAAATGTAGAGTGCAGTATCAGTACAACCGAGCCCATGTACTGGTAAGTGTCGAGCCTAACCTCGACGAAGTAGTGACGAGGCTACGGCGGGGCATAACAACATATAACCCGCAACAGTTTATACTAAGGCAGAAAGGAAATACAGAATGAAATATAACAGTAACTTGAATTAAATAAATACGGGACCTAGTCGTGCTACCAATACTCGGCTATAACCAATCCTTATGGGAGTTTCAACACCACAATAATGAACCTCAGCAGAATATGAATACATAGACAACAAATGATGCAGCGCACATCCCGATCGCACAATATAATCAATGACTGTATAAATATTCACCCTTATTACTCCTTGCTGCGGCGTGCGACCCGATCCCACCAGTCTACCCTTGTTACACCTCAATATATATCACCCTTATTCCTCCTGTTGCGGTGTGCAACCCAATCCCACCTGTCCACCCTTATTACTCCTTGTTGGGGCGTGCAACCCGATCCCACCAGACAATCACATTTTACCCTGATTCCTTCTGTTGCGGCGTGCAACCCGATCCCACTATATTAGTACCAATCATAAAATAAGAACAAGTATTCACAAGTTAACTCAAATCCTCCACAACACTTATACCTCGAACTAACACAATGGAATATCACTATAAATATGAAACTTCAACAATTAATACTATACAGTGAGACCAACCAAAGTGTACCATGAAGCACCAATAAACCAACATAAACCAGCAGTGTGATATGGAACTATGGAACAATTAACAACATCAATAGAGGAACAACATTTAAAAAGAAGCAATTAGATATGGAAGCATCAATAAGCAAGTAGACATTAAGACGGAAAAGCAATATATAGGGAAACGGGGAAAGGGAACAGGCTAAACAGGTAATTTGGCGACTCATAGGTTCTCGTCACCACACCTATACGCCACACACATGGTATCTCACATAGCAAGCAAGTCGGGGACCCCTAATCCCTCAAGTCAAGGTTAGACCAAATATTTACCTCAAGCCAACGGGTAATTCATAGCTCAAATACCGCTTTACCTCTCGATTCCACCACCAATCCACTCGTATCTAGCCATAATTAACTTAATAACATCAATAAACGCTAAGGAAACCAATTCTAATGCGTAATTATAGATTTACCAACATTTTCCCCAAAAAGTCAAAAATCGACCCCAGGCCCTCTTGGTCAAAACTCGAAATTCGGACCAAAACCCGATTACCCATTCACCCACGAGCCCGAATATACAATTGGTTTTGGAATCCGACGCCAAATTGTGGTCCAAATCCCCAAATTTCGAAATTCCTAAGTTCTACCCAAAACACCCAATTCCACCATGAAAAACCCTAGATTTTATGATGAAATCTTGTAAAAAGATGAAATGGATTGAAAGAAATAAGTTAAAAATCATTTACCTATGATTTGGGGAATAAATGGTCTTTGGAAAATCGCCTCTTGAAGTTTAGGGTTTAAAAATTTGAGAAATGAATCAAAAATCCTGTCTAAGTCCCTTTTCGCACAGTTGGAGATGTCGCATTTGCGACCAGAGCCATCAAAAATGCAAAGTTCCCCACACCTCTGCTTCCTACGCAATTGCGAAGGTAATGATCGCAATTGCGATTAGGGACCTCCGCAAATGCGACAAAAAGATCGCATTTGCGATCACACCCCTTCCCAGACTCTCTTCGCACTTGCGAAGATATGTTTGCATTTGTGAACCCTACTGTCCCAGGCCTTCTTCGCAATTGTGATGAAGACCTCGCAATTTCCATGCCTGTTCTGCTCGCAATTGCGAAGCCTGATCTCGCAATTGCGAGATTAGAGGCTAGCAATAGATACCAGTTACACCAGCAATTCTCTAAGTTCCAAAATCACTCCGTAGCCTATTCAAAACTCACCCGAGCCCTCGGGGATCCAAACCAAACATGCACACAAGTCTTAAAACATCATACGAACTTGCTCGTGCGATCAAATAACCAAATAACATCTAGAACTATGAATTCAACACCAAAACACATGAAATTTTCAAGATAGTTTCAAACTTTCTTTTTTCTCAACCAAAGGTCCGAAACACGTCAAATCACTTCCGTTTTCCACCAAATTTCAGAGATAAGGTTCAAATATTATAGCGGACCTGTACCGAGCTCCGGAACCAAAATACGGGCCCGATACCAACAAGATCAAATCAATTAAATTATTGCATTTTCAGTCGTATCAATTTTTTTCAAAAATTCATTTCTCGGGCTAGGGACCTCAGAATTCGATTCCGGGCATACGCCCAGGTCCCATATTTTACTACGGACCCTCCGGGACCGTCGGAACACGGGTCCGGGTCCGTTTACCTAAAATGTAGATCAAAGTCAACTAAAATCATCTTTGTATGCCAAAAATCATCTTTTCTTAAGTTTTTCACATAAGGGCTTTCCGGATACGCGCCCGGACTACGCACGCCAATCGAGGAGAGATAAAATGAGGTTTTCAAGGCCTTGAAACATGGAATCGGATTCTAAAACAAAAGATGACCCCCTTTGGGTCATCACATTCTCCACCTCTAACAACCGTTCGTCCTCGAACGGACATAGAAAAGTACTTGAGTCAGTGAAAAGATGGGGATATCTGCTCCGCATATCGGACTCGGACTCCCAGGTAGCTGCCTCAACAGGCTGACCTCTCCACTGCACACGAACCGAAGGGTAACTCTTCGATCTCAAATGTCCTACCTGCCGGTCTTGAATAGCTACTGGCTCCTCCTCGTAGGTCAAATCCTTATCCAACTGGACAGTGCTAAAGTCTAACACGTGGGATGGATCGCACGTCTGTATAACGTCTATAGTAATGTGGAGACGTCAAAAGAACTGTGGATTGCGCTTGAACAGAAATACAAAACTGAAGATGTCGGGTTGAAGAAATTTATTGCCGCTAAATTTTTGGACTACAAAATGGTAGATAGCAAGTCTGTTATTACCCAAGTCCAGGAATTGCAAGTGATTATTCACGATCTCCTTCCTGAAGGTATAAGTCAAATTAGTACTGATGTTGAAAGTAGTAATTTTAGTATTTTTACTAACAAAATTTTCATTGAAGGTCTTGTCATCAATGAAGCATTCCAAGTTGCAGCGATTATTGAGAAGTTGCCTCCTTTGTGGAAGGATTTCAAAAACTACCTGAAACACAAACGCAAGGAGATGTCTCTTGAAGATCTCATTGTTCGGTTGAAGATCGAAGAGGACAACAAAGCTGCTGAAAAGAGAGGCCGTGGAAACTCAACAATAATAGGTGCAAACATTGTTGAGGATACTCCTCAAAATAAGAGAAAGAGGAAGCATGCTTCTGGACCAAAAAGCAACCCAAGCAAGAAGCGGTTCAACGGAAATTGCTACAACTGTGGGAAAGCTAGAAACAAATCTACAGATTGTCGTGCTCCGAAGAAAGACAAGAAGAAGGGTCAAGCAAACATGGTTGAAAAACACGAAGATGTTGAAGAGTTATGTGCTATGCTTTCTGAATGCAACCAGGTGGGAAATCCTAAGCAGTGGTGGATTGATTCTGGAGCCACTCGCCATGTTTGTACCGTTAGAGAAGCATTTTCTACATATGTTCCCGTTGGACGCGAAGAGACGCTTTCTATAGGAAATTCTGCAACGGCCAAAATTGAAGGATGTGGGAAGATATTTCTGAAAATGACTTCTGGCTAGGTGGTGACTCTAAACAACATCCTTCATGTTCCCGAGATTAGAAAGAACTTAATCTCTGCTTTACTTCTCGTTAAGAACAGGTTTAAATGTGTGTTTGTATCTGATAAGGTTGTAATAAGTAAGAATGAGATGTTTGTAGGAAAAGGTTACCTCACTGAGGGCCTTTTCAAGCTGAATGTAATGGTTGTTGAGAATAATAATAAAATTTTAGCTTCTTCTTACTTACTTGAGTCAAATGATTTATGGCATATACATTTGGGTCATGTCAATTATAAAACCTTGCGAAAAATGATTAAGTTGGAAGTATTGCCTAAGTTTGAATGAGACAAATCAAAATGTCAAATATGTGTGGAATCTAAACTAGCGTTTGGCCATAGATCCCAAATTTATTTTGAAAAATCTGATTTGGGTGAAGTTTGGTTTGAACATAAAAATGTGTTTGGACATACGTTTTCAAAACATATTTTCCACTTTGTTTTGGAAAAACATGTATATAATTACCAAGTTTTGAGATTTTGGCCCATATCATCTCAATAGCTGATTTTAGGATTTGAGATTTGAGATTTGGGATTTGGTCAAAATATGGGCAAAATTTATGGCCAAACATGAGTTTTGAAAATAAATCCCAGTTTTTTTTGGTAAAACTCATGGCCAAACGGGGCCTAAGTATGTTAAACATCCTTATAAGTCAGTTGAAAGGAATTCAAATCCTTTAGACTAAATTCACACAGATATTTGTGACATGAAGTCAATACCATCTCGAGGTGGAAAGAAGTATTTCATAACTTTTATTGACAACAATACTCGATATTGCTATGTTTACTTACTTAATAGTAAAGATGAAGCAATAGACGCATTTAAGCAATACAAAAATGAAGTTGAAACACAACTTAACAAGAAAATCAAAATGATAAGAAGTGATTGGGGTGGTGAATATGAATCTCCTTTGAAGAAATATGTTTAAAATTTGGAATTGTTCATCAAACAACATCCTCTTACATGCCCTAATCCAATGGGATTGCGCAAAGAAAGAATCGTTCATTAAAGGAGATGATGAACGTATTGTTGATAAGTTCTGGTTTGCCACAAAACTTGTGGGGGGAAGCCGTTCTTACGGCTAACCGAATACTAAATCGAGTACCCCATAGCAAAACACAATCCATTCCATATGAAAAATAGAAAGGAAGGAAGCCCAACTTGAATTATTTTAAAGTGTGGGGTTGTTTGGCAAAAATGCAAGTTCCTAAACCCAAAAGGGTAAAAATAGGACCAACAACCGTTGATTGTGTTTTCATAGGATATGCGACCAATAGTAAAGCATATCGATTTCTGATTCAAAAATCAAAAAATCCCGACATTCATAATAATACGGTTATAGAATCAAATAATGCTGAGTGCTTTGAAAATATATATCCGTATAAAAAGGAATGTGAGTCGATTAGTGAAGGATCTAAGCGACCTCGGGAAGAAATAAAAGAAAGTACATTTAATCAGAAGGATCCTAGATGTAGTAAACGTCAAAGAATGTCTACTTCATTTGGACCAGATTTTGTGACTTTCTTATTGGAAAATGAGCCTCGAACATTTGAAGAAGCTATGACTTCTTCGGAATCATTGTTTTGGAAAGAGGCAGTCAATAGTGAAATAGAATCCATATTGAACAACCATACATGGGAATTGGTTGATCTTCCTCCTAGAAATAAACCTTTGGGTTCTAAATGGATTTTTAAGAGAAAAATGAAAGATGATGGCACTATTGATAAATTTAAGGCAAGACTTGTAGTCAAAGGGTATAAACAACGAGAAGGTCTTGACTACTTTGATACATACTCTCCAGTTACAAGAATTACGTCCATACGAATGTTAGTAGCATTAGCTGCAGTTTATGGTCTTGAAATTCATCAAATGGACGTTAAGACGGCCTTCTTAAATGGAGATTTGGAGGAAGAAATCTACATGGAACAACCTGAAGGGTTTGTGGTTCCAGGTAAAGAAAAGAAGGTATGTAGACTTGTTAAGTCCCTTTACGTAGTAAAACAAGCACCCAAACAGTGGCATGCGAAATTTGACCAAATAATGTTGTCAAATGGTTTAAAGATAAATGAATGTTATAAATGTGTGTATATTAAAAATGTTCCAAATCACAGTCATTGTTTGCTTATATGTGGATGATTTGCTGATAATGAGTAGTGACATGGCCAACATAAATTCAACTAAGCATATGCTAACTAGCAAGTTTGATATGAAGGACTTGGGAGTTGTTGATTTAATTCTTGGGATTAAGATCCATAAGACTCCTCAAGGTCTGGCGTTGTCACAATCTCATTATGTTAAGACAGTACTTGAAAAATTCAAGCACTTAGGGTTTAGAGTTGCAAAGACTCCAATTGACGTGAATCTTGCATCAGCAAAGAACAAAGGCCAAAGCATATCACAATTGAATTATGCTCGTGTGTTGGGATGCTTAATGTATATCATGAATTTTACACGACCAGATATAGCTTGTGCTATAAGTAAATTGAGTCGATACGCGAGCAATCCAGGTCAATCCCATTGGATGGCAATGAAACAAGTTTTGGAATATTTAAAACATACCCACGACTTTGCTTTGCACTACAGTAAATATCTTGCGGTGATTAAGGGATACTGTGATGCAAATTGGATCACCGGTTCAACTGATTCTAAGTCCACAAGTGGATATTATTCACTATTGGTGGAGGAGCGGTATCTTAGAAGTCGTCCAAACAAACTTGTATTGCCCGCTCTACATTGGAGGCTGAGTTCATAGCCTTAGATAAAGCCGGTGAAGAAGCTGAATGGATCCGAAATTTCTTGGAAGACATTCCATTTTGGCCCAAACCGTTGGCACCAATATGCATGCATTGTGATAGTCAAGCGGTAATTGGAAGGGATGGGAGCGTTATGTATAACGGTAAATCTCGTCGTATACGACGAAGACATAAAACTGTTAGGAAATTACTCTCTAGAAGAATTATCACGATTGACAACGTAAAGTCAAGTGACAATGTGTCGGATCCACTTACAAAAGGCCTAACTAGAGAGGTAGTTGAGAAATCATCGGGAGGAATGGGACTATGGCCGAGAACAAGTCATTGTGACGGTAACTCTACCTAGAAGACGGGAGATCCCAAGATCTAGGTTCAAGGAGATCAAACAAAGTCATTAATGACGTTTCAACATTGTCAACTAAAATTTTGGTCCATTCTCGTGATGAGACAATGTTCAATACCAAAGATAAAACATTAAGGCTATTTAATGATTTCTAAATTTGATACGGGGTATATCAAATAGTGTATCTACGGGATGACACGTTTAGGAATCACCTATGTAAGTGTGAAGTGTTAGCCGCTTCAAGGAGAATTCTGTAAGGCCAGTTCTCTACACATTTATGAAACCAAGCGGTGTTTATGGCTGAAACGAACACAACAATGAGAACAAAAGAGGGTTAAGGGTTAATTGTGTGACTTATGATTGTCTAGGTATACACCAATGTTCGACGCTTCATAGATATCAAATCTACCGATTGACCGAGTATATCCGACATAAGTTCACTACGGAAAGTTCAAAGGGAAACCTACTTATCCAGATGCGATTAATCCTTGCTTGCGAATCACATAGTTTTTCATGCATATTTCGTGATATCGCCATTCCCCATTCATGTGGGGAATTGTTGAGTTTTTTAAGCTAAAATAAGCTTAAAAGAGGGTGAATTAGAAATGAAGAAAAAATAAAAATTTAAGTTTCCCTCCTTGACAATGGGACATTGTCCCATATTGGAAGAGGAAAATATTTTTTATGGGTATATATACAATCGCTCTTCTTTTAGATCTTAAAGAGTTAGGAAAAAGGCAAGCCTCGCACTGTCGTTGTCGTCGCTCGCTCGGCTCGGCTTCGGCTTTGGATTCGGATTCGAATTTGGATTTGGATTTGGTCAAATGATCGATTGATTAATTTTCTGGACCAAATTTATTTGTTAATAGTAAATATTAACGTAATATTATTGACTCTGCCCGTCTGTTTTTGTAACGGAAAACGTTTTCTCTGCCCGTTTTAATTTGTGTAAATGGCCATTTACGTTATGACCGTTTTATGTAACTGACTTCTCTTCGTTTGAACTCAATAGATTAGGGCTATAAATAAGTTGTCAATTCTCTCAGATTTTCCATACGAATTTCTGAGTTCTCCACCTTTCTTCTGCATTGTTTTAACTACAAAGTAAGCAACAGTAAGTGTGATTTGCTACCGATCTTTGTGTTCGCTGAAACACTAGGGTTTGAAGTACCGCTACACTAGTGTGTAATTCGTTCTATCCTGGGAGGAAATAATCCACAACCTTGGGTACTAGGAGGGGATTAAATTCCTTAAGGAAACACTGTGAATTCAGTAGGCTCGGATTAAATTCTGTTTCGTTTACATTTCTGTTGTATGTTATTTTATCTTCTCCAAAATTATTCTACAAATACAGTATACTAACAGTTGGCATATTGGCTTTGACCAGACTCCACCTTTCAATAAAAAAAATCTATTTTTTTCTTTGTAAGTACACTATCTATGAGCAATATTCCTTTATATATATATATATATATATATATATATATATATATATATATATATATATATATATAATGTTCAAACACAACATTATATATGTTATCAAACACAACATTTATATACCTTTTATATTTGGAATAATGTTCAACACATATTATTTATATTATGTATGTATAGTAAACTTAATATATGTTATTAATATATGTTTATATTTGGAGTAGTATATACATAATCTATTTACATACAAATAGTATACATAATATCATTTATATTAGATTAATATATCACATTTATTATTTATATTCATGTATTATACCAAATATATATTATCAGTATACTATAACTCTAGTTTATATTATATATTATTAATACACTATATATTAAATATATTATTCTTGTAAAATGTTATATATATATATATATATATATATATATATAGTCTATGTGCCACGATTCGCATTTCCCACCCTCGGGAGTCGTGATGGCGCCTACTCATGAAAGCCAGGCAAGCCGAGTATTATAGATTCATTAACCTTTTTGCTTAGCCTTTTTAATAGTTTAATATAACAGGCGATCAACAACAGAATAATTATAATAAACAGAAATGCGGAAGACGAAAACTAATAGTTTAGCCATATACTAGTGCAGAATCCAACATACAACTCTACCCAGAATACATAAAAGAAACAGAATGGAAAGATAGAAGGTGACGCTAAGGCCTACGGACGCCTGCAGGACTACCTCGGGTCTCCGCCACTAGACTGAAGGCAGCAACCTCACTATGGTCCAAAAGCTGCAGCACCGGGATCTGCACACAGTGCAGAATTTAGTATCAGCACAACCGACCCCATGTGTAGTGACGAGGCTACGACAAGACTACCAAATAAACCTGTGCAGTTATATCATATACAATAAGTAATAATGACAGAAACTAGCAGTTAAAGATGGGAAGGAGAAACATGCTCGGGGAAATATCACGTAGAAACCAAAATTCAGTAAAGAAACATACGGAACCCCAAAATTCAACTATAAGCAAGAATAAGGAAAACAAAGACAAATGCACGGCATCACCCTTCGTGCTTTTACTCTCGTCCTCACCATAAGAATCAATATAATCGGCACGACATCACCCTTCGTGCTTTTACCTCACATAATCATGGCACGGCATTATCCTTCGTGCATTATCACTCATATCATGGCACAGCATCACCCTTCGTGCTTTTACATTTACACTTCTCGGCACGGCATCACCCTTTGTGCTTTTACACTCTTCCTTACCCAAGCAACAATCACAAAGCAATACGGGCAAGGGAATCACTAAAATCACAATAGACTCCCGGCAAGGGAACAATAGTATATCAATAATATCCCGGCAAGGAAAACAATATCATGAGTAATAACATCCTGACAAGGGAGATAATATCAAAAGCAATAACATCCCGACAAGGTAGACAATATCAAAAGCAATAACATCCCGGCAAGGGAGACAATATCATTAACCTCTTCTCTTTTCCACAAATTACTTCACAACTCAATTCTCAACTTGAGCCAATGCTCTACAATGTTCAATTACCAAGAATACTTCCATAAGCCTTGATCAACATTAGAAATCATCATATTAAGCATGGACAATACAAAATAGAGTCACATCAATCATAGTATAAGACTCACGAGTATGCTTGACAGCGACGTATAGATACTCGTCACCACACCTATACGTCGTACTCAACAATTAACACATAGAAAATAAGACACAACTCCTAATCCCTCAAGCTAAGGTTAGACCAAACACTTACTTCAATGCAACGAACACAATTCAATCCAAAACTACCGCTTTACCTCTTGATTCCACCACCAATTCGCTTGTATCTAGCCACAATTTACTTAACGATATCAATAAATGCTAAATGAGTCAATTCTAATGCATGAAAATAGGTTTTCTGATGATTCCCCAAAAAGTCAAAAATTGACCCCGGGCCCACATGGTCAAAACCCGAGGTTCGAACCAAAACCCGATTACCCATTCACCCACGAACCCAAATATATAATTTGTTTTGAAATCGGACCGCAAATCGAGGTCCAAATCCCCAAAAATTGAAAATCTTAAGTTCTACCCAAAACACTCAATTCTCCCATGAAAACACTTGATTTTGAGTTGAAATCATGTAAAAAGATGTTATAGATTGGAGAAAATGAGTTAGAAACGATTTACAATTGATTTGGAGAAGAACTTTTCTTTAGAAAATAGCCCAAGAGAGCTTAGGGTTTGAGAGAGTTTGAAAAATGAAGAAAAATCCGTCTAAGTCCCAATTAATTGGTCGCAGATGTCGCAATTGCGACAGGAGCTTCGCAATTGCGAAGCTGGCAAATGCGAACAAGGCCTCGCATTTGCGAACCTGGGCATTGTCAGCTAACCTTGCAATTGCGAACAAGTTGTCGCAATTGCGATACTGGCCCTCCCTTGTTGACTTTGCATTTGCGAAGCATGGCTCGCAATTGCGAACACTGGCAGGCCTGGGCTTTCTGCGCAAATGCGATCAAGCCCTCGCAATTGCCAAGCCTGTTGGGCTCGCAATTGCGAAGCCTGATCTCGCAATTGTGAGATCAGAGCCCGCAACACAGCTGCCTGCAACAGCCATTCCTCTAAGTCCAATTTCACTCCGTGGCCTATCCAAAACTCACCCGAGCCCTCAGGGCTCCAAACCAAACATGCACGCAAGTCTAAAAACATCATACGGACTTGCTCGTGCGATCAAATCATCAAAATAACATCAACAACTATGAATAAATCCTCAAATTCATGAGATCACTCAAGAACATCAAAATTACTTTTTTCTCAACTATAGGTCCGTTTTATACCAAACCAATTCCGATCTGTACCAAATTTTACAGATTCAACTTAATTATTATTTTAAACTTGTATCGGGCTCCGGAACCAAGAAGGGGCCCGATACCATCAAGAAAATGCATCAATTCACTTCTAAAAACCTTTATATTTTCTAGCAAATAATTTTCTTTAAAAATTTATTTCTCGGGCTTGGGACCTCGGAATTCGATTCCGGGCATACGCCCATGTCCCATATTTTACTATGGACCCTACGAGATCGTCGGATCATAGGTCCAGGTCCGTTTACCATGAATGTTGACCAAAGTCAACTTTAAATAATTTTAAAAGCCAATTTTCTTGTTTTACTTAGATTTCACATAAAGCTTTCTGGAAACGCACCCGAACTGTGCACGCAAATCGGGGTGAGACAAAAAGAAGTTTTTAAGGCCTTGAAATACAGAATTTACTTTCAAAATGAGTGATGACCTTTTGGGTCACCACATTCTCCACCTCTAAAACAACCGTTCGTCCTCGAACGGACATAAGAAAGGTACCTAAGTCGGAGAAAAGATGGGGATATTGGCTCCGCATATCGGACTCGAACTCCCAGGTTGCTGCCTCAACCGGCTGACCTCTCCACTGAACATGAACAGAAGGGAAACTCTTCGATCTCAACTGACGAACCTGCTGGTCTAGAATAGCTACCGGCTCCTCCTCATAGGACAATTCCTTGTCCAACTGGATAGTTCTGAAGTCTAACACGTGGGATGGATCGCCGTGATACTTCCGAAGCATAGACACATGAATCACTGGATGCAAGACTGATAAGCTCGACGGTAAGGCAAGTCTGTAAGCCACCTCTCCCACTCGATCAAGAATCTCGAACGGGCCAATGAATCTAGGGCTTAGCTTGCCCTTCTTCCCAAATCTCATCACGCCCTTCATAGGTGACACCCGTAGCAACACCCGCTCGCCGACCATGAATGCCACATCACGAACCTTACGGTCAGCATAACTCTTTTGCCTGGACTGAGCTGTACGAAGCCTATCCTGAATAATCTTAACCTTGTCCAAGGCATCCTCTGCTAGATCCGTACCCAACAACCGAGCCTCTCCCGGCTCAAACCGTCCAATCGACGATCGACACCGCCTACCATATAAAGCCTCATAAGGATCCATCTAGATGCTCGACTGGTAGCTGTTGTTGTAGGCAAGCTTCGCTAAAGGCAAAAACTGATCCCACGAGCCTCCAAAATCAATAACACAAGCTCGAAGCATATCCTCCAAAATCTAAATAGTACACTCGGACTGCCCGTCCGTCTAAGGATGAAATGCTGTGCTCAACTCGACCCGTGGCCCAACTCACGCTGAACTGCCCTCCAGAAATGTGAGGTAAACTACGTATCTCGGTCAGAAATGATAGACACAGGCACACCATGAAGATGAACAATCTCCCGGAGATAGATCTCTGCCAACCGCTCCGAAGAATGGGAAACTGCCACAAGAATGAAATGTGCTGACTTGGTCAGCCTATCAACAATAACCCACACTGCAACGAACTTCCTCTGAGTCCGTGGGAGTCCAACAACAAAGTCCATAGTGATATGCTCCCACTTCCACTCAGGAATCTCAATCTTCTGGAACAAACCACCAGGTCTCTGATGCTCGTACTTTACCTGCTGACAATTCAAACACCGAGCCACATATGTAACAACATCCTTCTTCATCCTCCTCCACCAATAATGCTGCCGCAAGTCCTGATACATCTTAGCGACGCCCGGATGAATAGAATACCGGGAACTATAGGCCTCCTATAGAATCAACTCTCGGAGTCATCCACATTAGGCACAAATACGATCCTGCATCCTCAAAACTCCATCATCTCCCACTGTAACCTGCTTGGCATCACCATGCTGCACTGTGTCTTTAAGGACACACAAATGAGGATCATCATACTGCCGATCTCTGATATGTTCAAATAATAAGGAGCGAGCGACTGTGCAATCTAACACATGGCTGGGCTCAGAAACATCCAACCTCACGAACTGATTGGGCAAAGCCTAAACATCCAAAGCAAGCGGTCTTTCACCGACCGGAGTATAGGCAAGACTGCCCATACTGGCTGACTTTTTACTCAAAGCGTCGGCCACCACATTGGCCTTCCTCGGCTGATATTAGATGGTGATATCATAGTCTTTCAATAGCTCCAACCACCTCCTCTGCCTCAAATTTAGTTCCTTCTGCTTGAATAAATACTGTAGACTCTTGTGATCAGTGAACACCTTACATGACACGCCATACAAATAGTGCCTCCAAATCTTCAGCGCGTGAACAATGGCTGCTAACTCCAAATCATGAACTGGATAATTCTTCTCATGAATCTTCAGCTGTCGCGAAGCATAAGCAATGACCTTGCCATCCTGCATCAACACTGCACCAAGTCCAATACGAGATACGTCACAATAAACTGTATATGGCCCTGAACCTGTAGGCAATACCAACACCGGTGCCGTAGTCAAAGCTGTCTTGAGCTTCTAAAAGCTCGCCTCACACTCGTCCGACCACCTGAACTGGGCACCCTTCTGGGTCAACCTGCTCATCGGGTTACAATAGATGAAAACCCCTCTACAAACCGACGGTAATAGCCTGCCAAACCCAAGAAACTCCGGATCTCTATAGCTGACCCGGGTCTAGGCCAGTTCTTGACTACCTCTATATTCTTCAAATTCACCTGAATACCCTCTGCTGAAACAATGTGACCCAAGAATGCAACTAAACTCAACCAGAACTCACACTTCAAAAACTTAGCATACAGCTGACTATCTCTCAATGTCTGAAGAACAACTCTCAGATGCTACTCATGCTCCTCCCAGCTGTGGGAATAGATCAAAATATCATCAATGAAGACTATAACGAATGAATCCAAATAAGGCTTGAACACTCGGTTCATCAAATCCATGAAAGCTGCTGGGGCATTTGTCAATCTGAATGACATCACCAAGAACTCATAATGCCCGTACCGATTGCAGAAAGCTGTCTTAGGGACATCGGATGCCCTAATCCTCAACTGATGGTAGCCAGATCTCAAGTCAATCTTTGAAAATACCTTGGCACCCTGAAGCTGATCAAACAAATTATCAATCCTCGGCAATGGATACTTGTTCTTGATTGTGACCTTGTTCAACTGCCGGTAATATATACACATCCTCATCGATCCATCCTTCTTCTTAACAAAGAACACCGGCGCACCCCAAGGCGAGACACTAGGCCTAATAAAGCCCTTATCAAGCAAGTCTTGCAACTGCTCCTTCAATTCTTTCAACTCAGGCGGGGCCATACGATACAGCGAAATAAAAATGGGCTAAGTGCCTCGAGCCAAATCAATGCGGAAGTCAATATCCCTGTCGGGTGGCATACCCGGCAGGTTTGAAGGAAATACCTCAGGAAAATCACGAACTATAGGCACAGAATCCATAGGAGGAACCTCAGCACTAGAATCACGAACATACGCCAAGTAGGCCAAACATCCCTTATCAACCATACGCCGAGACTTTATATATGAGATAACCCTTCGGGTAGAATGACCACGAGTCCCTCTCCACTCTAAACGAGGTAAACCCGGCAAGGCTAAGGTCACAGTCTTGGCATGACAGTCCAAGATAGCGTGGTAAGGTGATAACCAGTCCATCCCCAATATGACATCAAAATTAACCATGTCCAAAAGTAACAAATCTGCTCGAGTCTCAAGACCCCCATTCACAACTATGCATGAACGATGGACACGATCTACCACAATAGAATCACCCACCGGTGTAGACACATATACAGGAGCACTCAAGGAATTACTAGGCATGACCAGTTACGGTGCAAAATAAGATGACACATAGGAGTATGTAGATCCTGGATCAAATAGAACTGAAGCATCTCTACTACAAACCAGAACAGTACCTGTGATAACTGCATCGGAGGCCTCAGCCTCAAGCCTGGATGGAAGAGCATAACATCGGGGTTGGGCCCCACCACTCTAAACTACATCTCTGGGATGACCTCCTGCTGGCTGGCCTCCACCTCTAGCGGCCTAACCTCCACCTCTAATACCTCTACCTCCACCTCTAGCTGGCTGAGCGGGCGGTGGGACACTCGGTGCCTGAACCATGGCACGGGAACCTTGATGCTGCTCGGTGCTTGGTGCTCGAGGGAAAAATCTAGCAATATACCTCGTGGTGCCACAAGTATAACAAGCCCTAGGCTGCTGATCCTGACAGCCTGAATAAACACTCTAAATAATCTGGAGTGGAGGTGCACTGATAGGAGCTGGCGGTGCACTGTAAGGCCACTGATCAGAATACTGCATATGAGAACCACAGCCACCTGGAGCACCGTGAGAAGCCTGAAGTGCTGATTGAGACGGCCTAGAAGAATGGCCCCTACCAAAAGAATCTCTACCTCCAGATGAGGCACCACTGAACCTGCCCGAATGACGAGGCCTCTTGTCAGACCCCTAACCACTCCCCTGTGATAGAACCATCTCAAATCTCTTGTCTACATTGGTTGCATCCTGAAAAGAAATCTCGCTCCCCGTCTCCTTAGCCATCTGCAATCGAATAGGCTGAACGAGTCCCTCAATGAACCTCCTCACACACTCTCTCTCTCTCTCTCTCTCTATCTCTATCTCTCTCTCTCAGTGGGAAGTATAAGAATAGCATGACGGGCCAAGTAAATGAATCTGGTCTCTTACTGAGTGACAGTCATAGAACCCTACTGGAGACGCTCAAACTGCCTCCGATAGTTCTCCCTATGAGTGATAGGAAGAAACTTCTCCAGAAATAGCTGAGAAAACTGATCCCAAGTCAAAGCTGGTGACCCAGCTGGTCTAGCCAAACAATAATCTCTCCACCAAGTCTTGGCGGATCCAGTCAAACGAAAAGCAGCAAAGTCGACCCCATTGGTCTCCACTATCCCCATGTTATGTAGAACCACATGACAGCTGTCCAAATAATCCTGGGGATCCTCAGAAGATGTATGACCAAAAGTACTAGTAAAGAGCTTGGTGAACCTGTCCAATCTCCACAAGGCATCAGCAGACATAACTGGCCCCTCTCCGGTCTATGCCACAACACCAAACTGAACTACCCCAACTGGCTGAGCTGCTGGGGTCTGAAACTGGGGAGCCATCTGCTTAGGAGTGCGAGTAGCAGGAGTCTGGGCTCCTCCTCCAGCTTGAGAGACGGTTGGTACTACAGGAAGTAAGCCTGCTTGGGCGACACTCTCCATAAGGCCCACTAGACGGACCAGAGCATCCTGAAGTACCGGGGTGGCGATGAACCCCTCTGGGACCTGAGTTGGTCCTGCTGGAACATTCTGGGCTGGAACCTCATCGTCAAACTCAACCTGAGGCTCTGCCGCTGGCGCTGCTACTCGAGCTCTAGGTTGAGCCCTGCCTCTGCCTTGGGCCCTAGCACGACCTCGACCTCTGCTCCTTGCAGGGCTGCTACTGGGGGCTCGGGCTGCTGGTCAGCTCATGAAGCGGTACGTGTTCTCACCATCTACGAAAGAACAGAGTGGAAGTTCAATTAGCATTGAGAAATCAAGTCGCACGACAGGAAAGAATAGATGTGTAGTTTTTCCTAACTCTGTAGCCTCTGGGGATAAATACAGACGTCTCCGTACTGATCCCTCAGACTCTACTAAGCTTGTCCGTGAATTGTGAGACCTAAGCAACCTATAGCTCTGATACCAACTTGTCACGACCCGAATTTTCCACCTTCGGGAGTCGTGATGGCGCCTACTCATGAAAGCTAGGAAAGTCGAGTATTATAGATTCATTAACCTTTTTGCTTAGCCTTTTTAACATTTCAATATAACAGGTGATCAACAGCGGAATAATTATAATAAACAGAAATGCAAAAGACGAAAACTAATAGTTTAGCCTTATATTAGTGCAGAATCCAACATAAACCTCAACCCAAAATTTGGTGTCACAATGTCACAGACTATCTACGAATACTACAAACAGTGGTCTGAAAGATAAATACAAAGCTGTCTCTGAAATACATAAAAGAAATAGAATGGAAAGATAGAAGGAGACGCCAAGGCCTGTGGACGCCTGCAGGACTACCTCAGGTCTCCGCCACTGGACTGAAGGCAGCAACCTCACTGTGGTCCAAAAGCTGCAACACCGAGATGGGAAGGGGAAACATGCTCGGGGAAATATCTGTGCAGAGTGTAGTATCAGCACAACCGACCCCATGTGCTGGTAAGTGCCTGGCCTAACCTCGGCGAAGTAGTGACGAGGCTAGGATAAGACTACCAAATAAACTTGTGTAGTTATATCATATACAGCAAGTAATAATGACAGAAACTAGCAGTTAAAGATGGGAAGGGGAAACATGCTCGGGGAAATATCATGTACAAATCGAATTTCAGTAATGAAACATATGAAACACCAAAATTCAACTATAAGCAAGAATAAGGAAAATTAAAGACAAATGCACGGCATCACCCTTAGTGCTTTTACTCTCGTCCTCACCATAAGAATCAATATAATCGGCACGGCATCACCGTTCGTGCTTTTACCTTACATAATCATGGCACGGCATTATCCTTCATGCATTATCACTCATATCATTGCACGACATCACCCTTCGTGCATTTACATTTACAGTATTGGCACGGCATTACCCTTCGTGCATTAACACTCATTCACCAATATCATGCACGACATCACCCTTCGTGCTTTTACACTCTTCCTTACCCAAGCAACAATCACAAAGCAATACGGGCAAGGGAATCAGTAAAATCACAATAGAATCCCGGCAAGGGAACAATAGTATATCAATAATATTCCAGCAAGAGAAACAATATCATGAATAATAACATCCCGGGAAGGGAGATAATATCAAAAGCAATAACTTCCCGGCAAGGGAGACAATATCAAAAGAAATAACATCTCGGCAAGGGAGACAATATCATAAACCTCTTCTCTTTTCCATAAATTACTTCACAACTCAATTCTCAACTTGAGCCAATGCTCTACGGTATAATGGTGAGGTACAGGTGGATTTTGTGGGGGAGTTGTATAATAGTGAGGTGCGGGTGGATTTTGTGGGCGCTTGTTGGGTGTATTTTGAGGTGGTGCGGGGTTCTGAGTGTTTGGATGACTGATGTCTGGGACGGTGAGTGAGAAGGATAGGCTTGCCACATTCCGGACATGCTCAAGGTCCCCCTGGAGTTCCAGTATTTTCTGTTCTAGTCGTGAAATTGCTTTATTTGGGGCTTGAGTACCCCGACCCTCAGAAGTTTCTGCATGTTCAACCCCTGTGTTGTTTTCCTTTCTGGCGCCTTTCAAATCTTCCATTTTTGCTTTTCCCTTGACTTTTGGTGGACTAGGAGGAGGAGAAGGCAGATGGCCCCTGGATCTTGTGTGAAAAGCTGATGATGCCAGTATGCACGAACCAATCTTTGGGGAATGGGAATAATCAAAAAGAAAGAAAGAAAAACAAAAGGTAGCCAAGTTAGTAATGATTCAGTAATGTTTGCAGTATTTAAACACACATTGAGGGAGTGTAAATTTAGTGCTAATAATTGCCTCATTTCATTAATGTAAAAATAGACGAATCCCAAAACGACATAAAGGTAAGTCACTATTGGCACTTGGCTTTATTACATTTAGGAAAGCAAATAAATCAAGCCTACTTGGTCCCAGAAAGACCTTCCCCAGACTCGATCTTTCTAACTCCATCAACCAGGTTCCCCAGCTCTCGCAGACCCAGCAACAGATAGGCTCTAGCCACATGTCCTCCCTCGCTTCCTTCATCATCTCATTTTCTGCAAAACAAAAAGGTTAGGCCCTTTTCCCCACCTGATTCGAATATTTATAAAATAATGATTAGCATATTGGCACTTACTTCTCCAAAATTAATGCACACAATCGTGGTTGCGTCCGTTGGGATTATGGAAAACCCGATGGACTTTTGGACGAGGCTTGTCTTAAAGGGTTATTATGTGGACAATATATTAACTCGGCTAGGTTTGACCATGATGCATGCACAATTAATCAGAGTAAGGTTGCTATAGAGGTCTAGACTGGGACCCTCAAGCGGACAACTTGAGGGGGAAAGGCACGGAACCGTCGAACGCACCGCTGATCAACTAGGATTGATTACGCACGAGTGGAATATGATGTTGAGCATGATTTATGCAACAATAAATAGCATGCTGTCAAGTATTTGCACGTTAAAACAAACGATAAATGCAGTATTTAAACAATTGAAAGACAGTTACAGAAAAAGAAAACAAAGAGACAAGTCAGTTTCAAGAAATAAAGGAAATCATAAATGAGCAGTTAAATCCAAATAAGGGGGAGGGTGAAGGGGATAAAGTATGCTTATGACTAATTCACAAAAATAAGTTCGTTATGGTAAGAGCCTAAAATATCCCCAGCAGAGTTGCCATGCTGTCGCGCCCCCTTTTTTCTTCGCGGGAGTCCGGGTTTCGACATTCATGGGGGAACGACTCGTTTCCTTTTGGGAATTGGGTATTTGAAGAGTCGCCACCTAATGGATTAAGGTGCGTTAGGGCACCTAGAGCGGTTAACTCATGTAACCAGTTTGCATTACTAGAGACTAGGGTAAGGGCTCGAAATAACCTTGAGGGGAAGTTGTTAGGAACCCCTCGCGGTCCACAATGGTGGGTCCCGACCGAACATAAACTATGTGAATTAGTCATTTAACAAGTAAGCGGTCTCAGCACATATTTGTAAATAAGGGAAGTTTATATGGTCCAGGCACACACATGTAAGTAAAAGAAGTTTAGATAGTTTAAACGCATATATGCAAATAAAAGAAGGTTAGGCAGTTTAAACATATATGTGAATTGGGAAAGGGAAGTCCTAAGTTGATTAGCCTATAGGATCAATCTGTGCAATGCCCAATAATCCTCCTCAACTAGAGGGGCTACACGTGACATTAGCGCGCAGGTCATCATATCCTTTTACTACCCATTACCCTCACCTTAGTGGTTATATAAGCGAATTTGATTAACGACCTCTAAGCGTGATGTTACCCGTCCCTTCCTTGTGGTCTCGGAGGAGTTTAGGACCTCTAGACTTAGGCAGTTTTAGACAATCCTAAGGTGTTTAAAAGGCAAAAATCTAGGTGACAACAATAACACGTAGGATTGTCAAATAAGAAACAGATAGAAGGCTCATGTTTACCATCACATATACATAGGCAAATAAGCAGCACGTCTCAAACAACTGATTTTAAAGAAAGTCAAAAAGCCCAGGAACATGATATCTAGATGAACATTACAAATACAGAATATGCAGCGTTTGTTTTAAGGGAAGTGGCAAAATCCCAACCAGCTTGCCTACTGGTTTTATAGCCTGTAGCCTAGACAATTTCACACATAAACAGAACCTGATTTCATAGTTATTTAACGGCCTAAGACTTGCCTAGGCGTGTATATGCAGTCATAATCTAGGAACTACTTAAACAATTTGAAGTCATTTCATCCTATAGGCATGCCGATCAACGTGATGACTATTATAGCATGTGATTTTAAACTGATTCATACCAGAACATAATATCTATTTGTAGGGCTGTTTTAACCTATTTATTTAAGCGACATATTTCAAGGCAAATGCATGTGCAGTCCTAAAATAGGATCTCTTATGCACATGGAGAAGGTTATTTTATTAAACAGTATTAGTCACTTAAGGCATGATTTCTAAGTGATAGCGGCTTATGCGGAATCAGAAGTGAAGTGATGAACTACAACATATAATATACAGAAGCAGTTAAACATGATTGTCCTACGACAGGGTATCTAATGCACAAATTTAACACGGTTTAATGCGAATGATCATAGCAATCCTAAAACATGATATCTAATGCATCACACAAACTTATAACATGATTTCTATAGCAACTCAACATAATATAAGACCTAAAACATGATTTCTACCCAGTTGAAGAAAAGACTGCAGAATATAAAGCAGGTGTAGTTCCAATATCTAGCCTTGGCTTTCAGTCGGCTAGATCAAGAGTTATCACAAGTAGTAGAGAAAGAAAGAGAGTTTGAGTGTGAGTGTGTGTTCTTTGAACTTGTGTTCGTGTGTTAAGAAGTAAAACAGAGGAGTTTATATAGTAGTTTGAGAGTAGGGCAAATAAGGTAATAGTACCAACTTCAGTTAATCAAGGGAAGATCACAGAATCAATTACACGAAAAATCAGCATATTCTTCCCTTAATTAAGGGGAATTAACCAACGGTTAGGACAAGAAATATTTAAGGAAAGAAATTCAAATCAGACTTAGGCAAAGATTGAATGATTAGGAATCTAAATAAGGAAATAATCGTGCAAGGAATTAGTAGATACTACAGGCAATTAAATAAGCCAAGAAGAATAATTAAAGTCATAAATAAGAAACTAATCAAGAATCATGCACACGAATTTTTAACAGAGCAAATCACTCAACAATTCTGGAAAGAACATATCAATTTCCATAAACAAAATAGGCTGAGTAAAACTTTAGGAACACAGAGAAATTAGACGGAAAATATTTCAAAATCCCTAATAGAGATTAATTAGTATAAAAATCACAAAGCAAGGAATTTGACTAAGGAAAAGCGTGTAAATCAGAATATAGAATGAACTGATTTGACTAGTAACTTTGAAAAGCTCAGGATCGAAGTAAAACATCAGACAGTTAGAGTTTTAGTATAAATCAACTAGGGCTTATGCAAATTTAGCATAAATCAGCCAAGAACACTTAAGAACAAACGACTAAGCGTTCAAAAATCAGAAAAACCTTTTGAGAAGATGACTTAGGGTGAACCCTAGTTTAGGAAAACGAAAAATCAGTTGAAAACCAGAAACTTTCAAGGAAAACATGTAAGAGTTGCTCGATTCGTCCCAGATCTATACAGACCCGAGAAGATCGAAGATAATAAATTAGGGTTTTTTAGAAAACATAACAGAGACGAGAGCACAGTTCAGTTGGAGGGTGACTTGACTTATGATGTAGAGCCAGCAGCCATTTTGGATCGTCAGGTTCGGAAGTTGAGGTCAAAGGATGTTGCTTCGGTGAAAGTGCAGTGGAGAGGTCGGCCCGTGGAAGAGGCTACCTGGGAGACCGAGCGGGAGATGCGGAGCAGATACCGTCACCTATTTAAGGCTTCAGGTATGTTTCTTGACTCGCTCGAGGACGAGCGTTTGTTTAAGTTGGGGAGGATGTGACGACCCAACCCGTCGTCACGTGAGTTACCGCCCTGTTTGCCCCATTTTCTATTTCTGTATGCTTCATTATCAGTGTTGGGTATGAACGAGTTGATTTGGATTGGTTCTAGAAGGAAATGAGACACTTAGTCTCTTTAAGGAAGGTTTGTTTTGGAAAAGTCAACCGGACATTGACTTCTGTGTTAGAGGGCTCGGATATGAATTCCCATGATTCGGTTAGCTTCGGGGGATAATTTGTGACTTAGGAGTGTGATCGGAAGTAATTTTGGAGGTTCGGTGTAGAATTAATAGGCCTAGAAAACCACGGGTTCATAGCAAAATAAGAAAGGTTTCTTACTCATGGTCGAGCAAACGGCCTGAAACAGGCAAAGAAATCACAGGTGCAAGCTAGACCGCCTAGGTCCCTTAAGATCTTCTCAAGGATCTAGGAAACTGATGAACCATAGCAAGTAGGAGGCCAGTATAGGCTTGAGATGACGAAGAAACATCATCGAATGGTTGTGTGAGCCGGTGACTGCGCCTAAGGATTAGGGTTTAGATAGAGAGCATTTGAGAGAGAAGGGAACGGAGGGCGGCGGAGTATGGTGGGAAATGAATTAGGTTAGAGGGGGGTCGTTTGGAATTAAAATGGTAAGAACAAATACAGGCCGTTTATCTCAGAGATCAACAGCCAGGATTAGGGGAGCCTGGGTCGGGTTTAATTAAATTTGGGCCTGGGGTGAATTGGGTTAGGGACTTGGGCTGGTATTTAGGTCCGAAAATTAGATAAATTAAAAGGCTATTTGTTGAATAACCAAATAATTGAATAAACTTTATTTTATAAAATAATTAACAATGACAAAAAAATAATTTTCATGCATATTAGTGCTTCAAAATAATTATGCAATATTTTAAAAATATAAGGGGCCAATTTCTGGTAAAATCATGCAGTGATGTGTACGTGGGCTATAATTGCAAAATCAATGCAATTATAATCAAAAGGTGTAAACCTAGCCATTTGCGAAATAAATGGAACTTAATATGGCTATAAATAGCAAAATTAAATCAATAAAATATTATAGAGCCATTTGTGATGCAATTTTATAATCATTTATATAAATAAATACTAGAATAAATTTATTTAAAAATATGGAAATTATGAAAAATGTCCGTTGATGCCAATGCATAGTTTTGAAGGTATATATGCATTCTAAAAATATTATAGGGAAAAATTGGGTATCAACAACTGCCCCTCTTTACCCGGGATGGATGAAAGAGTTTTCGGGTAAAGAAATGATGGCCAATTTTGACCGAATGGGATATTTTTAAAAATAGAGGCCAGACTCTGGTCTTTGAGCTGCCTACATATCACTGGTTTTATAGGAATCAAGCCATGTGTAGTTCCGGATCCACCGGTGAATGAAGCCGATGGAGTTGTCATAGGAATGGTTGCCAATTTCAGCGAAGGTTCTTTTGTGAAGGGTAGTGTCGGATGGAGTTATGATTATGGGTATAGAGTGTATCGGATGTATTATAGGGCAGATAGCTAGATATCAAGAGGTAAGATGGGTAGCTGATGAGAATCGGTTATGAGGCGAAATGAAAATGGTATGAACGGAAACCGGAGCGAATGGTTGCTCCCGTTTGAAAAATTGTTACCTCCGAGATCACCTACAAACTCAAAATACGATACATGCAAGTACGTAGATTACTGCGAGTATTTAGACACGTGCAAATTCCCTTTGGACCATGAAAGATTGTCTTTGGACGGTACGGATGACATCTTTAGACCATGATGTCCTGTGCCATGAATTGTGAGATAAGAGATTCGCAGGCCATGAAATGATGTTCTCGGGCCATGAAATGGTGCCTCCGAACCATGACACCTTTGAATAATGGTATGCAAATTTGAGAGATCCTCAGGCCATGGCATGGTGTCTTCCGGCTATGAGGATGATGCCTTTAGACAATGATGCCTTTGGACAAATCAGCGATATTTCAGCCCATGAGATGCAATAATATGATGTTAAAATTAACAAGACAAGGCTTAGTCTTGTGATATTGAGGGCAGATCTTAGTTTCATGCAAGAAGCGAGACAGGGCTCAGTCCCATGCAAATGGAAAGCAGAGCTTAGCCTTATGCAAATATGGAGGCAGGGCTTAGCCTCATGCAAGGTTCAAGATAGGGCTTAGTCCCATGTAAATGGAAGGCAGAGCTTAGACTTATGCAAATATGGAGGCAGGGCTTAGCCTCATGCAAGGTTCGGGACAGGGCTTAGTCCCATGCAAATGGAAGTCAGAGCTTAGCCTTATGCAAATATGGAGGCAGGGCTCAGCCTCATACAAGGTGGAGACAGAGCTTAGTTTCATGCAAGATGTGGGACAGGGCTTAGTCACATGCAAAGAGAAGGCAGTGCTTAGCCTTATGCAAATATGGAGGCAGGGCTTAGCCTCATGCAAGATGCGAAACAAGGCTTAGTCCCATGCGAAGAACATGTGGCAAATAAGAGTAGAATATTTCTTAGCTGGAGATATATTTGGTGTCTGGTGGCCCGATTGATAGTGATTTTGCTGCGTGTATATATTTGCAAATGCTACCGTTACGTCAGATGTGCTTGCGCTCAAAGAAAAATCGTAAGTTTTGAAAGGGGAGGTCAGTTCATGCCTACGTCGGCTTGCTTTCCTTGGTCCGAAGGTCCTGCTCAAATTATCGGGGGTAGCGCTAGCTAAACAGAGTCAACTTACAAGCAAGCATGCATAGTTTCAAAGACGTAGTAAAAATATATTATTTTAGAAATTGGTTAGATGAACCAGCGATTGTGACACGATCCGAGATATCGCAACCTCTCATGCTATAGAATTTTGAGGGTCCTCCTCAAAATTCTGCCCCAGTAAGATGGACACGTCTGACCGCTGCACATGCTGCGATCGGCTAAAATTGCTTCGAAATTTTGACGGTCCTCCTCAAAATTCTACCCCAGTTTCTGATTGATTTCTGACTTTCTGGCCTATGATGGCGTTGGCTAGACTTGCTCCGGAATTTTGAGGGTCCTCCTCGACATTCTGCCCCAGTTTCTGGTTCTGGGGGGGGGGTGAAAAT
>NW_017671042.1:317767-346186 GCF_001879085.1 Nicotiana attenuata
CTGGGGGGGGGGGGATGAAAATTTTATTATGGTATGACTGAACCCACAGAGCTGCCTACGTATCCCCTCTTAAACGGGAATCGGGTCAAGCGTAGTTCAATTTACATCATTTTGTGAAAACATAAATAGTTAAACATAGTATCGTTTGACTGCATCTGAGTTGATCTGTTTTGGCCATACTTCTCCGTCCATTCTGCAAGTATGAGGGCTCCTCCTGTCAATACTCTATGAACCATGTAAGGGCCTTGCCAGTTGGGAGAGAATTTTCCTTTGGCTTCATCCTGATGCGAGAAGATCTTCTTCAATACCAGCTGCCCCGATGTGAACTGTCTCTACTTGACTCTTTTATTGAAGGCTCTGGACATTCTGTTCTGATAGAGCTGCCCATGACGCACTGCGTTCATCCTTTTTCCGTCGATGAGGGCCAGTTGCTCATGACGGAGCTCAGCTTCTTGTATGATTCTCAGAGAAGGGATCTCCACTTCAGCGGGAATAACGGCTTTAGTACCATAAACCAGTAAGTAGGGAGTTGCCTCGGTTGATGTGCGGACTGTGGTACAGTAACCCAATAAAGCGAATGGCAGCTTCTCGTGCCATTGTTTGTGCTTTTCTATCATCTTTCTCAGTATCTTCTTGATGTTCTTGTTAGCGGCTTCTACAGCTCCGTTCATCTGAGGTCATAGGCTGTGGAATTCTTGTGCTTGATTTTGAAATTCTCACACATGTTTTTCATCATATCACTGTTGAGATTGGAGGCATTGTTAGTGATAATTGATTCTGGAACTCCAAACCGGCAAACAATCCGGTCCCAGACAAAATCTGCCACGACTTTCTTAGTTACTGCCTTGTAAGATGCTGCTTCGACCCAATCTGTCTCCATAGTCATCCTAAAATAATTGGCCCTAAGTATCTTCTTGGCCAAGACAAAGTTGTTCATATGCGGGCCGCAGGTCCCAGCATGTATCTCCTCAAGCAGCTTAGAAGCTTCTTTTACGCCGACACACCTTAGCAATCCCAAACCAGGAGTTCTTCTGTACAAGTTTCCTCTGCTATGGAAGAAATTGTTGGACAACCTCCAAAGCGTACGTTTCTGAGTATGATTTGCATGCTCCGGATATTCCCCTTTTGCCAAATATTCTTTGGTATTGTGAAACCAAGGCTTCCGTCTGTTTCTTCTTCAACATGGGTACAATACACCGGCTGGATATGGATCCTTACTGGGATGGGATTGATGAAGTTCTTGTGGGGATGTTGTATCATGGATGACAAAGTGGCCAATGCTTCGGCAAACTCGTTCTGAATTCAGGAGACATGCCATAACTCTATCTTCGTGAACCTCTTTCTCAATTCCTGCACATGGTGCAGATATGGCAATATCTTGGAATTCTTGGTGGCCCATTCTCCTTGTACCTGGTGCACAAGTAAATCTGAATCACCGATTACCAGCAGCTCCTGAATATTCATATCGACGGCCATGTTGAGCCCTAGTATGCAGGATTCATACTCTGCCATGTTGTTGGTGCAGGGAAATCTGAGTTTAGCAGATACCAGATAATGTTGGCTAGTTTCCGATATCAAGACGGCTCCAATGCCGACTCCCTTGAAATTTGCCGCTCCGTCAAAGAACATTCTCCAACCGTCGTAGGATTCAACAATATCTTCTCCTATGAATAGCACTTCTTCATCGGGAAAATATGTTTTCAGGGGTTCGTATTCTCCTTCCACGGGATTCTCAGCAAGATGATATGCCAGTGCCTGTCCCTTGACTGCTTTCTGAGTCACATAAACTATGTCGAACTCACTCAACAGGATTTGCCACTTAGCCACCTTGCCAGTGGGCATGGGTTTCTGAAAGATATATTTCAAAGGATCTATCCTTGATATGAGGTATGTTGTGTAGGCATAGAAGTAATGCCTTAGCTTCTGAGCTATCCAAGTCAGAGCGCAGCAGCTACGTTCCAATAGAGAGTACCGCGCTTTATATGGAGTGAACTTCTTACTTAGGTAATAGATAACTTGTTGTTTTCTCCCTGTCTTGTCGTGCTACCCCAGAACATAGCCAAAGGCTCCATCTAGCACTGCAAGGTAGAGTATCAATGGTCTACCTGGCTCTGGCAGGACCAAGACTGGTGGTGTTGATAAGTACTCCTTGATCTTGTCGAAATCCTTTTGACAATCTTCGGTCCAACTAGTTGCAGCATCTTTCTTCAACATCTTGAAAATCGGCTCACATATAACTGTGGACTGGGCTATGAACCGGCTGGTGTGTTTAGCCATCCCAGAAAACTCATTATATCTTTCTTACTCTTCAGCGGCGGTAGCTCCTGGATGGCTTTGACTTTTGACGGATCCAATTCTATCCCTCGGCGGCTGACAATGAACCCAAGTAACTTTTCGGCAGGAACCCCGAATGCATATTTTGCGGGGCTTAGTTTCAGGTTGAATTTCCGTAGTCTGTCGAAAAACTTCCTCAAACCGGCTATATGATCTGTGGCTTTCTTGGATTTGATGATGACATCGTCCACATATACTTCAATCTCCTTATGTATCATGTCATGAAAAATGGTAGTCATAGCCCTCATGTAGGTGGCCCCAGCATTCTTTAGGCCGAATGGAATCATCTTATAACAGTATACTCCCCATGGTGTAATGAAAGCCGTTTTCTCAACGTCCTCTTCGTCCATCCAGATCTGATGGTAACCGGCAAACAATCCACAAACGACTGGAGTTCATGCTTGGCACAATTGTCGATTAGGATGTGTATGTTTGGAAGTGGGAAATCATCCTTTGGGCTGGCCCTGTTGAGATCTCGATAATCAACACAGACCCTGACCTTCCCATCCTTCTTTGGGACTGGCACGACATTGGCTATCCAAGTTGGATATTCAACCACCCTGAGGACCTTGGCCTTGATTTGCTTAGTAACCTCCTCCTTGATTTTCAGACTCATGTCAGGCTTGAACTTCCTGAGCTTCTGCTTTACTGGTGGACATGCTGGGTTTGTGGGCAACTTGTGAGCCACAATGGATGTACTTAACCCGGTCATATCATCATATGACCATGCAAATATGTCCTCATACCCTTTCAAGAACTGTGTGTACTCTTCTTTTTCTGATGGTGACAAGTGGATGCTGATGCTGGTTTCCTTGATAGTTTCAGAGTCTCCCAAGTTGATTATTTTTGTTTCGTCCAGATTGAACTTAGGATTGTTCTCAAAGTCTTCTACTTCTCTGACAATTTCCTCGGGTATGACATCTTCTTCTTCCGAATCACTATCGTTTTGTTGCATCGTCTCATTACATGTCACAATTATTGGTTCATCGAGACATGAAATAGTAATGTTGTATAGATAAAGATATGAGAGAAAAATGGTAATAATAAATATTGATTCATTGATGCATAAAAGCGATTTTCAATAACTTAAACAACATTTTCGGAACATTGGAAATATTATTTAAAACAAAATGCCAAAAGGGAAATCATTTTTCTTATAAAATAAACAAAACAATGTTGTTCAGCTTGCTACCCGGGACTTGTCGGGCCCTGGATGGTCTGACAGTCCAATTCTTGAGGAACGATCCTCTCTCCACAGCTCGGATGGTAGGGACTTCCTCCTCTTCCTCCTCAACAATTACACAACAGTCCATGTCCTCATCCTCCAAGAACAGGTTCCTTAAGGCTGCCAGTGCTTCTTCCTCCTCTGATCCCCATATGATGTCAGCCTGTTGGAAGGTCTAGCTCAAGTGCGGTATGGGCTGCTCCAATGGAAAGTACGGACCTCGCCATGGTGGTGACCAATCCTTGTATTCTTGCCAGGTGTATTAATATCCCAGCCCAAAAGTGGTACCATGGTACTTTGGCTGTATTGACTTGGAGATGCCTTGAAGATTCTTGCCAAGCCCCTTTCCAGGCTCATACCCTCCCCAATTCATCATGCTTGCTATCTTTCCATCCCACCACTTATCTTTGTCGATTGCATTGACCCGGTCGATGCGATGATAAGTTTCTCCCCTAGCTTTCTCCTATTTTCAACCATTGGGATAGTCTAACGGGTGTAAATGGGATTGATCCCGTCTCCATGGATAATCACCTCCTGATGGTTCCACTCAAACTTTACTGCCTGATGCAAAGTTGATGCCACAACCCCAGCGGCGTGTATCCATGGTCGTCCTAATAGCATATTGTAGGATGTAGATATGTCCAGCACCTGAAACTCGACATCAAACCACGTAGGCCCCATTTGCAGACAGAGATTAATTTCTCCGATGGTAGCTCTCTGAGACCCATCAAAAGCCTTCATGTTCATGGTCCCTTCTCGTATCTCGTATAGGCCTTTGCCTAACCTCTTTAGTGTTGTCAATGGGAAAATATTGAGACTGGATCCTCCATCAATCAGGACCCTGGTAATGAAGTAGTCTTCGCATTGCACTATGATGTGCAGTGCCCTGTTGTGATTCAGACCCTCATGCGGCAACTCATCCTCGTGTAAAGTGATTTTGTGACTTTCCAACACCTGTCCCGCCATGTTAGCCATTTCTCCGCTTGTGATGTTATTGGGCACATATGCTTTGTTCAATACTTTCATCAGAGCGTTCCTGTGTGCTTCTGAATTCTGTAGCAGTGAGAGGATAGAGATTTGAGCGGGAGTCTTGTTCAGGTGATTGATGACTGAATACTCCATTGCTTGTACTTTCCTCTAGAGGTCATCTGGACCTGTTTCAATAACGGGAGGTCTGTTAGGGGCCTGTTTACTAGAATCTCCTAAATGCTCGGGCGTATAGACCCTTCCGGTCCTAGTCATCCCTTGTGCAGCGCCAGATTCCCCCATCTTTGTTTTTCCTTTTCTTTTAGCTTCGGCCACATAATCACATGGTACAGCCCCGGTGCTGAAGGGTGGTGTGGTTAATACTGTCACTGTAAACGGTGTGGCTACTTTCACCTCAACTGGAATAGGTGCAACTGCAGAGGGTGCTACCTCAACTTCAAATGGGACTGACGTAGTTACCTCGACCTCCACTGGTGGCTGTACCTGCACTATAATGGGGTTGAGAGTGACTGCGGGTTTCTTGGGATCGTCACCCTCTTTGATAGGTCCGATTGATCCCTCCGGATCCCATTCTTCATCCATCTCTATCACATTGACACCCTCACCCCTCTGATCTGGGAGGGGGTTATTGCGGACATTAGGCGTAGCCTCCTTCGACTGGATGATCTTGTTGTCAATCAAAGTCTGGATTTTGTCCTTCAATGTGCGGCATTCGTCAATGGTGTGCCCTTTCATACCGGAATGGTATGCACAAGTCTTATTTGGGTTAACCCATTGGGATGAGTTCTCTGTAGCCACAGCAGGGATGGGAGTAACGTAACCAGCAGCCTTCAACCTTTCATATAGCTGTTCGATGGGTTCAGCGATGGTAGTGTATTGTTTAGGTGGTCTACGGTCAAAAATTAGGTCGTGGTCTTGGGTAATTTTGGCGAGTTGGAGGTGACTGAAAATGAGATGGTGGGAATTATAGGTGTGATAGGTGGTGACTGGTTGGGAATGTCTGGGGGATGAGGGTTGATATGTAGGTGGAGGTGACGGTTGATAGGTGGGTGGAGGTGCTTGATATGTGGGTGGAGGTGCTTGATATGCAAGTGGAGAGGTTCGATATACAAATGGAGTTTTGGGTCCTTGGGAGACCATCACTGCTCCGGCGTCCTTATTATTGGATATACCCCCTAATTGCAATTTATTAGTGGCCTGCAATGACTCAAAGTTTGTTACCATCCCACTTTTGATGCCTTCTTCGATCCTTTCACCAAGTTTGATGATATTAGAGAACTTATGGTTTTCAATAACCATCAAACTTTCATAATATTGTGGATCCTGTGCTCTGATGAAGAACTTGTTCATCTGTTCCTCGTCCAGTGCCAGCCTGACTTCGGCCGCCTCTGACCTCCAATGAGTAGCATACTCGCGGAAAGTTTCGGTGGGCTTCTTCTTGAGGTTCTGAATGTAGAAGACATCTGGTGCGTTCTCTGTGTTGAACCTGAATCGGTCCATGAAATCAGATGCCATACTCACCCGGTTGGGCCATTTCATAGGATCCTGGTTGATATACCAAGACAAGGCATCTCACGTGAGACTTCTCATAAAAATCTTTATCCGGGTCTTTTCATCTTTTCTGTCCCTGACAAGCTTGTCGCAATAGGTCCTTAGATGAACCCTGGGATCACCTATACTGTCAAACATCTCAAACTTGGGAGGTTTGTAACCCTCTGGCAGTTCTACATCCGGCTGTATGCAGAGGTCCTCATAGTTCAAACCTTCTATCCCATTGCCTCCTTCTACGCCTTGAACCGGCTGGTCAACTTCTTGAGCTCCTCAGCCAGGTTCTTAATGAGCATGTCCTTGTCAACAGATTCCGGTGCATAGGAGATGGGTTGAGTGGAATGAGGTAGGGTCTCCACATATATAGGGTTGTTTTGTTGACCTGGAATTTCAGTATACTGGTGATCGTTGGTGGAATTCTGGGGTTTAGGAATGACTGGTGGGGTATTTTGTGGGGTATGGTAGGTGTTTGGCTGGTATTGTGGTGGGATAATTTGATTTTGTGGGGGAGTTGTATAATGGTGAGGTACGGGTGGATTTTGTGGGCGCTTGTTGGGTGTGTTTTGAGGTGGTGCGGGGTTTTGAGTGTTTGGATGACTGATGTCTGGGACGCTGAGTGAGAAGGATAGGTTTGCCACATTCCGGACATGCTCAAGCTCTCCTTGGAGTTCCAGTATTTTCTGTTCCAGTCGTGAAACTGCTTCATTTGGGGCCTGAGTACCCCGACCCTCCGAAGTTCTGCATGTTCAACCCCTGTGTTGTTTTCCTTTCTGGCGCCGTTCAAATCTTCCATTTTTTGCTTTTCCCTTGCCTTTTGGTGGACTAGGAGGAGGAAAAGGCGGAGGGCCCCTGGATCTTTTGTGATAAGCTGATGATGCCAGTATGCACGAACCAATCTTTGGAGAATGGGAATAATCAAAAAGAAAGAAAGAAAAACAAAAGGTAGCCAAGTCAGTAATGATTCAATAATGTTTGCAGTATTTAAACACATATTGCGGGAGAGTAAATTCGCGTCCTAATTTGGGAGCCCTGTGGTGCCCGAGGTAGTCCTAGCGACGAATAGATTTGGAGAGATTTAGTGTCAATAATTGCCATATTTCATTAATGTAAAAATAGACGAATCCCAAAACGACATAAAGGTAAGCCACCATTGGCACTTGGCCTTATTACATTTGGGAAAGCAAATAAATATAGCCTACTTGGTCCCAGAAGGACCTTCTCCAGACTTGATCTTTCTAACAACATCAACCAGGTTCCCCAGCTCTCGCAGACCCAGCAGTAGATAGGCTCTAGCCAGGTGTCCTCCCTCGCTTCCTTCAGCATCTCATTTTCTGCAAAACAAAAAGGTTAGGCCTTTTTCCCCACCTGATTCGACTATTTATACAATAATGATAAGCATATTGGCACTTATTTCTCCAAAATTAATGCACACAATCGCGGTTGCGTCCGTTGGGATTATGGAAAATCCGATGGACTTTTGGACGAGGCTTGTCTTAAAGGGTTATTATGTGGATAACATATTAACCCGGCTAGGTTTGACCATGATACATGCACAATTAATCAGAGTAAGGTTGCTATAGAGGTCTAGACTGGGACCCTCAAGCAGACAACTTGAGGGGGAAAGGCACGGAACCATCGAACACACCGCTGATCGACTAGTTTTACCGCAAATACGCCTTTCCGAATTCAACTGGTGATATGTAGGAGGAGCGCAAACACTCATCAAGCGTTTCTATAGGATTGATTACGCACGAGTGGAATATGATGTTGAGCATGATTTATGCAACAATAAATAGCATGTTGTCAAGTATTTGCACGTTAAAAAAATGATAAATGCAGTATTTAAACAATTGAAAGACAGTTACAGAAAAAGAAAACAAAGAGACAAGTCGGTTTCAAGAAATAAAGGAAATCATAAATGAGCGGTTAAATCCAAATAAGGGGGAGGGTGCAGGGGATAAAGCATGCTTAAGACTAATTCACAAAAATAAGTTCGTTATGGTAAGAGCCTAAAATATCCCCAGCAGAGTCGCCATGCTGTCGCGCCCCCTTTTTCCTTCGCAGGAGTCCGAATTTCGACATTCATGGGGGAACGACTAGTTTCCTTTTGGGAATTGGGTATTTGAAGAGTCGCCACCTAACAGATAGGTGCGTTAGGGCACCTAGTGCGGTTAACTTATGTAACCAGTTTGCATTACCAGAGATTAGGGTAATGGCTCAAAATAACCTTGAGGGGAAGGTGTTAGGAACCCCACGCGGTCCACAACGCTGGGTCCTGGCCGAACTTAAACTATGTGAATTAGTCATTTAACAAGTAAGCGGTCTCAGCACATATTTGCAAATAAGGGAAGTTTATATGGTCCAGGCGCACACATGTAAGTAAAAGAAGTTTAGACAGTTTAAACGCATATATGTAAATAAAAGAAGCTTAGGCAGTTTAAACATATATGTGAATTGGGAAAGGGAAGTCCTAAGTTGATTAGCCTATAGGATCAATCTGTGCAATGCCCAATAATCCTCCTCAACTAGAGGGGCTACACGTGACATTAGCGCGCAGGTCATCATATCCTTTTACTACCCATTACCCTCCCCTTAGTGGTTATATAAACGAATTTGATTAACGACCTCTAAGCGTGCTGTTACCCGTCCCTTCCTTGTGGTCCCGGAGGAGTTTAGGACCTCTAGACTTAGGCAGTTCTAGACAATCCTAAGGTGTTTAAAAGGCAAAATCTAGGCGACAACAATAACACGTAGGACTGTCAAATGAGAAACAGATAGAAGGCTCATGTTTACCTCCACATATTTATAGGCAAATAAGCAACACGTCTCAAACAGCTGATTTTAAAGAAATTCAAAAAGCCTAGGAATATGATATCTGGATGAACATTACAGATACAGAATATGCAGCGTTTGTTTTAAGGGAAGTTGCAGAATCCTAACCAGCTTGCCTACTGGTTTTATAGCCTGTTAAGCCTAGACAATTTCACACATAAACAGAACCTGATTTCACAATTATTTAACGGCCTAAGGCTTGCCTAGGCGTGTATATGCAGTCATAATCTGGGTTCTACTTAAACAAATTGAAGTCATTTCATCCTATAGGCATGCTGATCTAAGTGATGAATATTATAGCAGGTGATTTTATACTAATTCATACCAGAACATAATATCTATGTGTAGGGCTGTTTTAACCTATTTATTTAAGCGACATGTTTCAAGGAAAATGCACGTGCTCTAATGCACATGGAGAAGGTTATTTTATTAAACAATATTAGTAACTTAAGTGCAGGATTTCTAAGTGATAGCGACTTATGCAGAATCAGAAGTGAAGCGATGAACTACAACATATAATATGCAGAAGCAGTAAACATGATTGTCCTACGCCAGGGTATCTAGTGCACACATTTAACACGGTTTAATGCGAATGATCATAGCAATCCTAAAGCATGATATCTAATACATCACACAAACTTAGAACATGATTTCTACAGCAACTCAAAATATTATAAAACATGAAACATGATTTCTACCCAGTTAATCCCACAGAATCATATAGTTACCCTCCCATTTTTACTAGTACCCCAATATCTGTTTACAAAGGATTATTACAGACCAGGATTGAGTAAATTACATAAATGAGATGTAAACGGAAATATAGGGAGCCTGAAGTAGGCTCAAAATAAACCTGGGAGTACCAGACCTTCAATGTAATCTCTAATGCCTAGAAATCTCATAGCCAACAAGTGTCTAGGTGTGTCAAAGTTCCCTAAAGACCTCAAGGATCCTGGGTAGTGCTCACACCAAGACTTTTCCCAAATAGGGACTGGTTATGTGCAGTGTGGAAGGGCCAGCCCTGGTATGCCAGAGTTCGGAGAGATCCCAAGGATCCCTAAGTAGTACACTTACCAGAGGGGCAGAACTTAATAATCTAAGAGTAAGTGAGAGTGCTTGACATAGTTTTGAAAGACTTAGTGAAAAACAGTGTGGAGATAACTTTTAAGAGTGAAAAAGATTTTCTAAAATAGACCAGTTTTAAGAAAATGCTAAGAATGAAAACTAGTTTTTAGAAGAATACTAATAACATTTTGAAATTAGTTCTGAAGAGAGCAAATTCAGTGAACAGCCAATGAATCATAGAATACTCAGATTCACAAGCACTTAGCAAGCAGGTTTGCACACAGGGGTGAAAGGGATTGGGAATATATAGGAATCTTATTGAGGGTACATGAATAGGGTACAGGGAGGCATATAGACAACAATATGCATAGAACACTTAGGAGCTTTATAGCCTTAACAAATTAACCAGGATAATAGGCAATTAAGACATAGAGCAAGGATGTAGTGGACAGAATCAGACACACAAGTAGGGTCAATCACATGCATTAGGTAACCAACATGATCACATAGTTAAGGGATTAAATAGAAATGAACAAACAGGCTGGTCAAGTATCAAATAACTAGGTGAAGTGTAGACATACTAGCTATACATTGAACAGGACAAAATTTAGACATGCTAAGCAAAGAAGTAAACAGGAAGACAGGTTGAATTCATAGTCAATGAACTAGTGCAGGAATGAAACACATAGAGTTTGGGTTTCAAAATTTAACTAGAGACATACCAGTTGAAGAAAAGAGTGCAGAATATAAAGCAGGTTTAGTTCCAATATCTAGCCTTGGCTTTCAGCCGGCTAGATCAAGAGTTATCACAAGTAACAGAGAAAGAAAGAGAGTTTGAGTGTTCGTGTGTGTTCTTTGAACTTGTGTTCATGTGTTAAGAAGTAAAATAGAGAAGTTTATATAGTAGTTTAAGAGTAGGGCAAATAAGGTAACAGTACCAACTTCAGTTAATCAAGGGAAGATCACAGAATCAATTACACGAAAAATCAGCATAGTCTTCCCTTAATTAAGGGTAATTAACCAACGGTAAGGACAGAAAATATTTAAGGAAAGAAATTAAAATCAGACTTAGGCAAAGAGTGAATGATTAGGAATCTAATTAAGGAAATAATCGTGCAAGGAATCAGTAGATACTACAGGCAATTAAATAAGGCAAGAAGACTAATTAAAGTCATAAACAAGGAAATAATCAAGAATCATGCACACGAATTTTTAACAGAGCAATTCACTCTACAAATCTGGAAAGAACATATCAATTTCCATAAACAAAATAGACTAAGTAAAACTTTAGGAACACAGAGAAATTAGACGGAAAATAATTCAAAAACCCTAATAGAGATTAATTAGGATAAAAATCACAAAGCAAGGAATTTGACTAAGGAAAAGCGTGTAATCAGAATATAGAATGAACCAATATGACTAGTAACTTTGAAAAGCTCAGGATCGAAGCAAAACATTAGACAGTTAGATTTTAGCATAAATGAACTAGGGCTTATGCAACTTTAGGATAAATCAGTCAAGAACACTTAAGAACAAACATTTAAGCGTTCAAAAAATCAGAAAAACCTTTTGAGAAGATGACTTAGGGTAAACCCTAGTTTAGGAAAACGGGAAATCAGTTGAAAACCAAAAACTTTCAAGGAAAACATGTAAGAGTTTCTCGATTCGTCTCAGATCTATAGAGACCCGAGAAGATCGGAGATAATAAATTAGGGTATTTTAGAAAGCATAACAGAGACAAGAACATAGGCCTAGAAAAACACGGGTTCATAGCGAAATAAGAATGGTTTCTTACTCATGGTCGAGCAAACGGCCTGAAACAGGCAAAGAAATCACAGGTGCAAGCTAGACCGCCTAGGTCCCTTGAGATCTTCTCAAGGATCTAGGAAACTGATGAATCATAGCAAGTAGGAGGCAGTATAGGCTTGAGATGACGAAGAAACATCATCGAATGGTGGTGTGAGCCGGTGACGGCGCCTAAGGATTAGGGTTCAGATAGAGAGCATTTGAGAGAGAAGGGAACGAAGGGCGGCGGAGTATGGTGGGAAATGAATTCGGTTAGAGGGGGGTCGTTTGGAATTAAAATGGTAAGAACAAATACGGGCCGTTGATCTCAGAGATCAACGGCCGGGATTAGGGGGGCCTGGGTCGGGTTTAATTAAATTTGGGCCTGGGGTGAATTGGGTTAAGGACTTGGGCTGGTATTTAGGTCCGAAAACTAGAGAAATTAAAAGGCTATTTGTTAAATACCCAAATAATTGAATAAAAATTATTTTATAAAATAATTAACAATGAGAAAAAATAATTTTCATGCTTAGAAGTGCTTCAAAATAATTATTCAATATTTTAAAAATATAAGGGACCAATTTCTGGTAAAATCATGCAGTGATGTGTAAGTGGGCTATAATTGCAAAATCAATGCAATTATAACCAAAAGGTGTAAATCTAGCCATTTGTGAAATAAATGAAACTTAATATGGCTATAAATAGCAAATTAAATCAATGAAATGTTATAGAGCCATTTGTGATGCAATTTTATAATCATTTATATAAATAAAATACTAGAATAATTTAATTTAAAAATATGGAAGCTATGAAAAATGTCTATTGATGCTAATACATAGTTTTGAAGGTATATATGCATTTTAAAAATATTATAGGGAATTGGGTATCAACAAGTAGAAGGTATGAGCAACACAACAACAATTGAGATAGAGATCAATGACAGAACAACAGCAACAAGTCACATCAGATCTATAATTATGACAATAACAGTTCAAGGTAAGGACATGAACGTATACACGGAAGACTGATATCAAACATAATGCATGTCCCTTATCCTCGCCTGCACGAAAACACCCATCGTGCCATGACCTCACGATAACATACAAGCATAATATAAATGAAATGGCATGGCATCCCCCTTCGTGCTTTTACTCTCAAATGATATGGCACGGCATCACCCTTCGTGCTTTTACTCTCAATATGTGGCACGGCATCACCGTTCGTTTTTTTACTCTCATTAATGTGGCACGACATCGCCCTTCGTGCTTTACACTCTCCCTCACATGATAATGTACAAACAATGGCACGGCATCACCCTTCGTGCTTTAAACTCTTCCTTACCAAGCATATGTATATCAATGACAAACAAGGGAGGAAGCATAAATAACATCAAGGAGAGTGTTTTAACAGATATTCCAAACAAATCCCAATCACAACTTTCCAAGTCAACAATGATTCAACAACCCTCAAGAACCGTATTATTCAAATACTTACACAAATCTCATAAATGATCCACAACACAAGTATAGAGTCTAGTATCTCAAGAATATCGGCCATAGTAATGTAGAAATGATTTCGCATAGAGATGACCGAATTAGACACATCAATGTATTCTCAGAATTTCCGTCAAGTTTGATCAAGTTATAATAAGCTAAGTCTTGATTTCTATCATTTAATATTATGTTCTTAGTATCCAAGAGTCAAGTAAGGCATGAAGCAAGAGGTCACAAAATTCTACAAAGATAAATGTAACATAATCCAACCCCCCCCCCCTCCCGAGCATGATTAACCCTGACACATACATATACGCTCGTCACCTCATATAGGTATCACCCCCACATATAGCAGACAAATGACAAATAGGAGGAAAATTCCCTCAAAAAAGTTAGGAAAACCACTTACCTCAATTCGGCTAACTTAACACTCAATTTAGCAATTTTTCCATTACAAATTAAAACAATTTCAACTAATAAAATTGTGATTTTTATTCAATTTCTAAAAAGTCAACAAAATTCACCCGGTAAAAAACCCGGGTCCAAGGGTAGGTCTTGACTACCCATAGCCTCACTAGTCCAAATATGTATTTTATTTTCAAATTCGAGTCTTATTCGACTCGCAAATCCCAAATTTTTGTTTTTCAAAACTTTGACAAAATACCCAAATTTTTTCATAGATTTCTCATGAATTCGATGTTAAATCATATATAAAATCATGAAATATAGTTAGAAATTTATTAGAGGTATTTACCCAATGATTTGGTATGAAAATACCTTCATAAAATCGCCTCACATCGAAGCTAGGGTTCAGAATTTATGAAAATGAGGCTAAGACTCGGAATTCTCACCACTTAATAGGTTGTAGATGTCGCATTTGCAACATGGGGTTCGCATTTGCGAACCCCGCAAATGCGAAAAACTTATCGCAATTGCGAACCTGGAGGATTCCTGTCAAGATCGCATTTGCGACCATAACTTCGCAAATACGAAGACCAACTTTCGAAAATGTGGCAGGGCTCATCGCAAATGTGAATTTTGCCCAGCAGCCCAGGGTTCGCAAATGTGATGGCTGCTTCACAATTGCGGCTGTCGCATTTGCGACAAAAACATCGCAAATGCGATTATACCAGCACCAGCAATAAAACATTATAAGAAATCATTCCGAAACCGATCCGAAACTCACCCGAGCCCTCGGGCATTAAACCAATTATGAACACAAGTCTAAAAACATCATACGAACTCTCTCGCGCGATCAAAACATCAAAATAACCTCAAAAACCACGAATCGGATGCCAAAATGCACGAAGATCAACTTAAACTTCAAGAACTTCTAGAATAGCAACCGAGCGTCCGAACCATATCAAATCAATTCTGAATGGCGCCAAATTTTGCAGACAAGTTCTATATGACAAAACGAACCTACTCGAAGCTTCAAATCATGCATAATAACCTCAAAACGACGAATCACACCTCAAGTCAAAATCAATGAACTTTGAAACTTCAACTTCTACCACCGATGCCAAAACATATCAAATCACCTCCGATTGACCTCAAATTTTGCACACAAGTCACATTAGTCATTTCGGAGCTATTTCAACTTCCGGAATCGGAATCCGACCCCAATATCAAAAAGTCCACTCCCGGTAAAACTTCCCAAAATTCTAATTTTTGCCAATTCAAGACTAATTCGACTACGGACCTCTAAATTACAACCCGGACGCGCTCCTAAGTCCAAAATCACCTTGTGTACGGTAAAATTGGGGGGACCCAATTTCCCCGTCATCGGGTTGCCTCGAGCAACGGGTCCGATTTCCCGTTTTGGAAGACTACCCCGAAGTCTCGAGGCCGCAGAGATGCATTCGAGCCTCCTCCCTCGGAGCTCATCGATACCCGGCTTGAATAGAATATCGGTCGAAGCTAGGGTCAAAGTGGGAGTTCCCATGATACACGGCTAAGTCTAACAAAGCCTAGCCGGGCTACTCTGAACCCTAATCGGGGTGTCACATCTAGCCGTCCCATCTCCATACCTTTACAGCTAATGTATGTCTTACCATATAAGGTTTCCCTCTCTCTATATAAAGGGGACCTTAACTATTTTGTAAGGAGGAGGTTGCTCCAACTACTCTACATGAAATATATGATAACTCTCTCTCTTTTCTCTCTAATACACTCTCTCGACATTGTTGCTCTACTTTATTATCTTCATACTTTTTCTTCCTTTATTGCTTATCATCGGCCATAAAGAGCCTCTTTTAATATTATCGCATCTGTTAGCCCTTCCCCGACTCCCCCTAGTAGCCCGAGCCTGAGCTCGGGAATCGACCTCGAGCCTAAATCGACTAGCTCGAGGCCCTGAACTACTATCTTTCGGTTCGATTATGACTCTATTTTAGTTTGCATCTCGTCCTTAAACTTCATCTACATAGCATCAACTGTTCTACAACTAGCATAAGAATAGATCACGTATTTTTAGAGTCCCATCAACAAATTTAATTATTATTATCATTTTTACGGTAAACAGTTTGGCGCCCACCGTGGGGCTAAAAATAATAGTGATTATTTTCTTGCTAGTTTCATTACACAACGCAAGTTATCTTTCACACCTTTTCTTGTCCAAGATCTTTGATTTCAGGTCAAAATGCCTGGCTCGGCAAGAAGAACGAAGAATGACGACCTCGAAAATCACAAAACGAGGGACATGGATGTTCCGGATGTCGGTACACCACCGCAAAACTCGACCTGGGTGGAAGGGGAGATATCTCAACACGATGTCCGTATGATTATTGGAGGGACAAACATCCCCCAAGGGCCCATGTTCAAGCGGACGAGAACATCCACCACAGAAGAAGGGCCGACCCGAAACCGCATATCCGAAGACACCCTCGCGTTCAGGGAGGACGATCTCGAGGCCATGACAGAACCGCACAATCTCGTTTCTTTCTAACAACACTAAGATAAAACGTGTGCTCGTGGACCAAGGCAGTTCGGCCAACATAATCAGATCAGAGGTAGTAGGACGACTGGGGCTGCTCGATCGAGTTATTCCCATCTCTCGAGTCCTTTACGGCTTTAACATGATTGGCAAGGTAACGAAAGGAGAGGTCACCCTCTCGATCGACACGTTCGGTGCAGCTCAGAGCACTGAATTCCAAGTCATTGATGGTAACATGAGGTACAATGCATTGCTCGGCAGGCCTGCAGGCAGTGCCATCAACCCTGCACCAGATGATAAAATTTCCTACAAAAGACGGCGTAATGACCATATATGGAGAACAGCGGGCGGCGAAGGAAATGTTCGCGGTTTGACACGAGGTGTCGATCCCTACGAACCCGATTTCAGACGAGCCTAGGAACACTCAGGCCCCCGAGGACGACGAAGAAGACTACTCCACCCCTCGAACCTTCGTCGCACCCGAAGAATCGGACGCAACTAAGTCAACAGTCGAAGAACTGGAGCAGACCGTTTTGATCGAACACCTCCCAGACTGTAAGGTATATCTGGGAACGGGGCTAACCTCCAAACTCAGGAAAGGGTTCATTCAATTTCTTACTAACAATATCGACTGTTTCGCTTGGTCCCACTTAGATATGACAGGAAATCTGCCAAAAATTACCTCCCACAGACTGAGCATTGATCCCAAATTTAAACCCGTAAAACAGAAGAGAAGACCACAATTTGAGGTAAAACATGCTTTCATCAAATAAGAGGTAACAAAACTTCTTAAAATAGGATCCATTAGAGAGGTAAAATACCCCGAATGGCTGGCCAATGTAGTAGTGGTACCTAAAAAGGGAAACAAGCTAAGAATGTGCGTAGATTATAAAGACCTGAATAAGGCATGTCCCAAAGATTCCTTCCCACTGCCTAACATCGATCGTCTGATCGACGCTACGGCTGGCCACAAGACCCTCACCTTTCTCAACGCCTACTCGGGGTATAATCAAATCTAGATGAACCCCGAGGACAGGGAGAAAACCTCGTTCATCACAAAATATGGTACCTACTGCTACAACGTAATGCCCTTCGGGCTAAAAAATGCTGGAGCAACGTACCAGCGCCTAGTTAATAAATTGTTCAAGCATCAAGTAGGAAAATCAATGGAAGTATATATTGATGACATGCTAGTTAAGTCCCTGCGCGCAGAGGACCATTTAACTCATTTGCAGGAAACTTTCAACATCCTCAGAAATTACAACATGAAGCTCGACCCCGAGAAATGTGCCTTTGGGATGGGTTCGGGAAAATTCCTGGGCTTCATGGTATCGAACAAGGGGATCGAGATTAACCCCGACAAAATTAAGGCCACCGAGAAATCACGGTGGTAAACAATGTAAATGTCGTGCAGCGACTAACAGCGCGGATAGCAGCCCTGGGCAGATTTATATCAAGATCATCAGACAAAAGCCATCATTTCTTCTCTTTGCTTAAAAGAAAGAACAACTTCTAATGGACTCCAGAATGCCAACACGCTTTAGAGGAGCTAAAATGATATCTGACTAGTCCACCTTTGCTGCATACGCCAAAGGAGGATGAAACACTCTATCTCTACCTGGCCGTTTCTGAAATAGCGGTAAGCGGCGTACTGGTTCGAGAGGAGCAAGGTACGCAATTCCTTGTTTATTATGTAAGCCGGACCCTAGGGGACGCCGAAACCAGGTATCCCCATTTAAAAAAATTGGCTCTCGCTCTAATAAGCGCTTCGCGAAAGCTGAAGCCCTATTTTCAATGCCATCGGATCTGCGTTTTGTCGACGTACCCCCTCCGAAGCATACTGCATAAACCCGAGTTATCGGGCCGATTGGCCAAATGGGCCATCGAACTCGGGGCGTATGATATCGATTATCAACCTCGAACGACCATCAAGTCCCAAATCCTGGCGGACTTTGTGGCCAATTTCTCGCCTTCCCTCGTACCCGAGGTGGAGAAGGAACTTTTATTAAAATCAGGCATGTCTTCTGGGGTATGGACCCTGTTCACAGACGGCGCCACAAACATAAGAGGATCGGGGCTCAGTATAGTCCTGAGGCCACCTGTGGGCGGCGTGATCAGACAATCTATAAAAACTGCAAAATTGACTAACAATGAAGCCGAGTACGAGGCTATGATTGCAGGTTTAGAACTGGCTAAAAGCTTGGGAGCCGAGATCGTCGAGGCAAGATGCGATTCACTCCTGGTAGTAAGCCAGGTGAACAGGAGCTACGAAGCTCAAGAAGACAGAATGTAGAGATATCTGGACAAAATCGAAGCTGCACTACGTCATTTCAAAGAATGGACCTTAGTCCATGTACCCCGAGAACAGAACAGCGAGGCCGACGCCCTCGCAAATCTGGGATCTTCCGTTGAAGAAGAGGACCTACTCCCCGGGGCTGTTGTTCAGTTATCTAAATCGGTGGTCGAGGAGGGTCACGCTGAGATTAATTCCACCAACCTAACATGGGATTGGAGGAATAAATATATTGATTATTTAAAGGACGGGAAGCTGCCGGCAGACCCAAAAGAATCAAGAGCCCTGCGAACCAAAGCAACCCGTTTCTCGCTCGATGAAAACGAGACTCTGTATAGGAGAACTTTCGACGGCCCCCTAGCAGTATGTCTAGGGCCGGGTGACACAGATTATGTGCACCTAGAAATTCACGAGGGCACTTGCGGGAACCATTCTGGTGCCGACTCCTTGTCGACGCCCCCTTTTTCTCGCGAAATCGGGTTTACGATATTTGAGAAGACAACTCTATTCCGTGTGGGTATTGGGTTTTTGGAATTGAAGAGTCGCCACCTAATGATTAAGTGCATTAGGACAATGAGAGTTTTGAGTTTGAAAACCAGAGTTCGGGTAAGGGCCAGAAATTATCTCGAGGGGAAGGTATTAGGCACCCCTCAAGATCCACTAGTGTGGTTCCCGGCCATGCTATGTTGTGACTTTAATGCAAATAAGTATACAAATAACTTCACACTTAAGGGTTACAAGCATGTTGGGATCAAGGTCTAGATGATCTACAATTTGTTTGAGGGAGGATCTAAATGCAGAAAATTAATCAAGATATTTAGTAAACAAAGAAGAAAGAATTTAGGGAAAAAGGAATTGTCGACGCCCCCTTTTTCTAAAGCGAAGTCGGGTTTACGACATTCGGGAAGACAACTCTATTCCCGTTTGGGAATTGGGTTTTTGGATTTGACGAGTCGCCACCTAATGATTAAGTGCATTAGGACACTAAGGGTTTTGAATTTGAAAATCAGAGTTCGGGTAAGGGCTAGAAATTATCTCGAGGGGAAGGTGTTAGGCACCCCTCAAGATCCACTAGTGTGGTTCCGGCCATGCTATGTTGTGACTTTACAAATAATCAATCAAGGCTCAAATAAGGACTTGCAATTAAATTGAAACTTGTGAAAGTAAGTAGAAAGAGAGCAGAGGTTTGAAAGGTCTAAACGATTCTAAAGAGACAAACAAAGGAAAAGGGATCCTAGGTTTATGATTAATATGGATCACTTCAATGCAATACCCAGCAATCACTCCTCAAAGAGGGGTCGCACGTGATATTAGCGCATCGGTCATCATCTCCATATTCTACCCTTCCCACCCCGTAAAGGTTATTTAAACGTGTGGATTGGTCACGAATTCTTATTGTGTGCTATTACCCATCCTGTCCAATAAGTCCTAGAGGGTATTTAGGACCATTATTCCTACAAGGTAAGGTCTAGGCTGAACCCTTAGGTTTAAAGGACAAAATGCTAGGCGACATACATAACAAGTAGGACTACACATAAAGGAACCATACAAAGGTAAATAAGAGGCTCACAGATCCCTCACAAGTAAACATGTAATTAGCACGTCTCAAACACATTTAAGGTCTTAAAAGAACGCGAGTTTAAAGATCAGTTTTAGCAGAAGGTTTAACCACAACTGAGTGATCCAAAGAGTGTTTGACTTGCAGAAATACAACTAAGAAAACAGTTGAGTAAGTAAAGGTGAGGGAACTGTTAAAACATCGTTTAAAAAAAAGGATTTGAAAATACAATAGTTTAAGTAAACAAGTATCAAAATAACGTGATCCTGGGCGGAAAGGTTCCAGTAATTTAAAAGCTTAATAGAGCACGAATCAAGAAATTAGTGAGAGCATATAAATACAAAATAGGTTTCCAGATAAAGAGATTTTCAGTAAAAGAGTGGACTTCGGAGAGACGGATAAAAGAGTTGGGAAAGTTAAAAGGTTGAGTAGCTTGAAACTAGTAAAACAAAATCAATCATCTTTATTATTATTGGGCCTAAAGCTTGCCTAGGCGATGTATGTATTGCCTTCTTGTCTAAAAAAAAGTGGTGAACATGCATATTAATTCCAGTTTTAAAGAGAAGACGCAGTCAAACAAACTTGTGTTGTTAAATTAAACAGCTAGTGAGGCGTTCAACAATTGCAACCCTAAATAACATGATGTCTAATGCACATAAAGCTCCTAAAGCATGGTCTTTAAATGCGATAGTAGTTTCATAACAGTTATTTGGTTGTTACTAACTTATCACAGAGTGAGTATAACAATCTGAAAGTAAAGAGCCTAAAACAGGATATCTAGGTGTAAGATGCATGTCCTACACATGGCTTCTATTGCACAAATTGGTAAGTAAAGCCCTATAGATATGTTTTTTACCCATTAATTAAACTAAGCATGCATAATCCCTCCCAATTTCACTATAACCCCAATCAGTTGTTTACAAATTATTACAAACCATGATAGCTGAATTACATAATGAAAAAATAAAATAAGAAGCTACTCTATAGGGAGCCTTCAACCAGGCCCAATCTTCCAACCTCACTTCTTTCGAGTTTCACAGCCTTGACCATGGTTTGGGTGCGGCAAAGCTCCCTAAGGGCCCAATGGGGGTCCTTGGCCAATACCAACACCCAAACATTACAAAAAATGTTTGAACAAGTGCCGTGAGGAATTACCAGCCTTGTGCATCAAAGTTCAATGGGTACTCAAAGGTGCCCAAGGAAATGCTTACACGAAGGGGGGTGGAACCTAAACTCTAGGAGTAGTGAGAGTGTGATAGAATTTTCTTTAAAGAAATTGAGTTGAAAAGCAGTTTTTAAAAAAAGAATGATCCATGTAGAACCAGCTTTGAAAGAAAAACAATGGGTCAGTTTTGACAAAACTCAGAACCAAAATACCTCATATAGTTCCGGGCAGTAAACACAAACAGGGAAAAGGGGAGTGGGGTAAATAGTTCACATGTATCAACACAGTTGCACCTAGATACCAAAGGAAAGCATTTCAAAACTTAGACAGTCAATAGATTTCAACCAAAAAGGGCTCATGATCACATGCTGAGAATGTACTGGGGCTAGGGAGTAGGAGAGAACATGCATTAAGCAAACCAGTAGGCATGCTGGATTAATAGGAGGATAGTCACACAGGGGCATGCTAGTTGCAATAAGGACAGCAGAACCATAAGTAAAAGCATAGGAGAAACAAAATAAAGTGCAACATGTATAAAAGCATATTGTTTTGGATGCTATAAATAAAATAGAGAGAATACCAGTCAAGGATGAGATAGTGTAGAGCAGTAGTGTGCAGGGAAGTGAGCAGTAGTATGCAGACCAAACAATCAACAATGTATAGAGTAGTAGAATAATGGAGCAGCCCCCAAAGTTCAATCAGTCTTGGCTTTCAGCCGACTGAGTAATCAGTAATCAACAGGAAAACGAGAGAGGATTTGTAGAAAATAAGAGAGAGCACTGAGTATGCTTATGTGTGTAAGAGAGAGTTCAGAGCAATGAACCTTTTTGTTCTTGTGTATGATGTGCAATGTATCAGTGTGCAATGCAAAAGAGAATGTGGGTACTTATAGCTCTCAAATTAAGTGAAAATAAGGTAATACGTATAGACTGATCATAGTTATGGAAATAATACCAATTAGAATCAGTTAAAAACTCGGACTCCCTTCAATTAAGGAGTCATAGTTCAAACGGGTACAAATTGTATCAAATAAGGAAAATTATTATTTGCAAGACTGGTATTTCCATAATAGGAGTAGTAAAAGTATACAGAATATTTCAAGTAAGGAAAGTATAAGGACAACATATTGTGCACACAAATTAGTTCAAAGAATCACGGATGAAATTGAAAATCACAGGGAATCAGTACTAAGTAAGGAGAGCATTTCACAAATAAGGAAGTGATTCAAAATCAGTGTAAAACTTCTAAGGAAAACATATACAAATTCAGGAATTCGAAGAGATGCACACAATCAGCAGAATATTTGGTAAACGATAACAATTAGACCTGTAAAACACAATAGGCATGAAAATCAGAGAACCCTAAGCAAGAAATCACAGAATCAATAAAAGGCTGGAACCCTAATAGCAAAATTAAAGCATGGAACTCGGAGAGTAACCAGAAGATCACACCAACAAGCACATAACACAAACATAAACACATAATACTCAAAAAATCAGAAGATATAGTGATTTCGAAAGGGTTCAAGAAACCCTAGTTTTAAAAGAAGAACAAAACGTTGAAAACTTGAACAATCGAAAAGATCTAGTAGAGAGTAGTGTAAAACATAAAAGAATAAGTTAAAAATCGTTTAAAAAGACAAGGTTTTTAAGAAAATTAGGGTTTCGTAATAATGATGCTCGCAGCACCATCGAACCATAAACCATCGGAGAAAGGTCGGAGAGAAACCAGGCAGAGCTTTCGATGACCATCTTGCATGGTGGAGGCTTCTGGAGTCTCGAAGATGGAGGGAATCAACAAGACAAGGTTTCACGGTGGCTGGTGGTCGAGAGAAGTGAGGCTGGAGGTGGCCAGAGAGGCGGTCGATTCATCGAAGACGGAGGAGAGAACCAGAAGGTTCTAGAGAGAAGGGAGAGCAAGAGTCAGTGTAGAGAGAGAGAGAGAGAGACCGTCTCTGAAATGAGGGGTTTGGGGGGGTTTGTTGAATTTAATTTTGGAAATAAAACCTGGGCCGTTGATCTCATTTGATTAACGGCTCAGATTAGATTAAAGTTGGACCGGGTCATTAAATCAGGTATGGGTCGGGTGATTTGAGGACTGGGTCGGGGGTTTGGGGCTTGAAATTGGGGGTTCAATTTGTGGTTAAAATTGGAATGTAAAGGGGTTATAATTAAAATGAACGAGGCTAAATGTTAAACAGCCATTTCTTCCCTTTTTATTTTAATAAAAATAGTTAAAATAGTTTTAAAAACCAATTAAAAGCACTAAATTGAGTAATAACATATAAATGTTAATTAAAAAACACTGGGAGCGATTTTGTAATTATAAAATACTATTAATCGAAAAATAGGCTATAATTGTAATTATAGCAATTTAGCTTTAAAAATACCAAATAAATTATATAAAATATGCAAAAAATCACCTTAATTATATCTGGGTGTAAATATGAGAATAAGATAAATTATTCACCAAAAATGATAGTCTGGAAATAATTATTGAATTTTGTACTATTAAAATAGACAACAAAGTGATTTTTAAAAATCTTTAAAATAAGGAAAAAATTACCAAAACTCTTGGGTATGCTTATATATGCATGTACATACTATTTTGAGAATATTTTGAGTATATATAAAAATACATAGGAAAAAATTGGGTATCAACAGCTGCCCCTCTTTACCCGGGAAGGATGAAAGAGTTATCAGGTAAAGATAGGATGGCCAATTTTGACCGAAAGGGGTGATTTGCAAAGAATTTTGACCGAGCTCTGGTTCTTGAGTTGCCTACATATCCCTGGTTTTACAGGAATCAGGCCATATGTAGTTCGGGATCCATCGGCGGAGTATGCCAATAGAGTTTCGAAAAGGACGGACGCGATGTTTAGGTTGTAGCTGAAATCTGATAGGCTGCGGGAACTGGAGCGGGATCGCTCCTATTGAGATGGCTGTTGCTAGCCGGTGTACCTGCAAAGGAGCAATACGAACATATCGTGCATAAATTTAAACGTGATGCAAGTTCCCGTTGGACCATGAATGCTGTCTTCGGACGGATAGGATGACGTCCTCAGACCATGACGTCTTGGGCCATGAAGCGCATAATAAAGGATTCGCAGGCTATGAAATGATGCTCTCGTGCTATGATAATGGTGCCTCCGAACCATGATGCCTTTGAATGATGGTGTTCAGAATATAAAGCGGGGTCCTCGGGCCATGGCATGGCGTTCTCGGGCTATGAAAATGGTGCCTCCAAACAATGACGCCTTTGGACAATTTGGCGATATTTCAGCCCATGAAATGCCGGATTTGGCGATATTTCAGCCCATGAAATGCAAGATTTGGTGATATTTCAGTCGATGAAATGCAGGATTTGGCGATATTTCAGCCGATGAAATGCAGGATTTGGCGATATTTCAGCCCATGAAATGCAGTATTTGGCGATATTTCAGCCGATGAAATGTAGGGTTTGGCAATATTTCAGCCAATGAAATGCAGGATTTGGCGATATTTCAGCAGATGAAATGCAGGATTTGGCGATATTTCAACCGATGAATGATTAAATATAAACTGGCGATCTTTCAGCCGATATAGAGATTTAAATGCAGTTGGCGATATTTTAGCCATGCAGAGATTTAAATAAAGTCGGCGATATTTCAGCCATGCAGAGATTTAAATAAAGTTGGCGATATTTCAGCCAGGCAGGAGGAGACAAAGCTTAGTCTCGGAAGGCAGAAAGGTAGCCTTATGCAATGCAAGGGAATGCAGGATGGAGGTAGTGCTTAACCTCGGCAGGCAGAAAGGTAGCCTTATGCAATGCAAGAAAAATGCAGGATGGAGGAGAGCTCAACCTCGGAAGGCAGAAAGGTAGCCTTATGCAATGTAGAGAATGCAGATGGAGACAGTGCTTAGTTTCGGAAGGCAGAAGAGTAGCCTTATGCAATGCAAGAAAAATGCAGATGGAGACAATGCTTAGTCTCGAAAGGCAGAAAAGTAGCCTTATGCAATGCAAGAAAATGCAGATGGAGACAATGCTTAGTCTCGAAAGGCAGAAAAGTAGCCTTATGCAGTGTGCGAAAATAGAGGTGAAGAGTGACAAAATTTCTTAACTGAGAGACGATAGCTGCTAGTTGATTGTCACTATGGCTGCTGAGGATGTTGTGTGCGAATAGCACTTGAAAATGGGTGATGATTCTGGGAGTTGTATTCCTGAAAAGTATGAGTTTGTAACCGTATCCGATGATTCTGTATCTTGGGGTACCTGCATTCAAAGAAAGATCGTGAGTTTTGTCAAGGGGGGAGGTTAGTTCGTCTTCCCGCGGACTGCACTCGTCCTACTCGGCTCTTGCTTTCACTGGGGTAGCGTTGCTGACAAAGCTGTTCCGATAGTATTTATGCATGATTTAGCGAAATAATAAAATATGATGTAAATACGTAATAGATAAAATGTTTTTAGATGAACCGACGACTGCGAAACGGTTCAAGATATCGCAACCTCTTTTGCTCCGGAATTTTGAGGGTCCTCCTCTAAATTCTGCCCCAGTTTACTGGGCCGGTGCCTCTGACGGCTGCGCGCGGTGATTGGCGGAGATCAACTTCGGAATTTTGAGGTTCCTCCTCAAAATTCTGCCCCAGTTTCCAATATCGGGGAAAATGGAAATTTTATTGAATTGTGACCGAACCCATAGGGTTGCCTACGTATCCCCTCTTAAACGGGAATCAGGTCAGGCGTAGTTCAAATTACATCATACAGAAATCATAATGATTACACATAATAGCGTTTGACTGCATCTGAATTAATTGGCTTTGGCCAGACTTCTCCATCCATCTCTGCGAGTATGAGAGCTCCCCTGGTTAGAACCCGGTGAACCATGTACGGACCTTGCCAGTTGGGAGAGAATTTCCCTTTGGCTTCATCTTGATGCGGAAAAATCTTTTTCAGTACCAACTACCCTGGCGCGAACTGTCTTGGTCTGACTCTCTTGTTGAAAGCTCTGGTCATTATATTCTGATAAAGTTGACCATGGCAAACTGCATTCAGTCTTTTCCCGTCTATAAGGGCTAATTGCTCGTAGCGACTTTTTACCCATTCTGCATCTTCAAGCTCTACTTCCTGCATAATTCTCAGGGAGGGAATTTCTACCTCTGCTGGGATGACTGCCTCGGTACCGTAAACCAACATATAGGGTGTCGCCCCAGTCGATGTGCGGACTGTGGTACGGTATCCCAATAGAGCAAATGATAGCTTCTCCTGCCACTGCTTGTGTTTTTCTATCATTTTCTTTAGTATCTTCTTGATGTTCTTGTTGGCTGCTCCTACAGCTCCATTCATCTGAAGTCTGTAGGCTGTAGAATTCTTGTGCTTGATCCTGAAGGTTTCACACATTGCTTTCATCAGATCACTGTTGAGATTGGAACCATTGTCAGTGATGATTGACTCTGGGACGCTGAACCGGCAAATGATACGGTCGCGAACGAAGTCTGTCACAACCTTCTTGGTTACTGCCTTATATGATGCTGCTTCAACCCATTTGGTGAAGTAATCAATTGCCACTAGGATGAACCTGTGCCCGTTTGATGCGGCAGGCTCAATAGGTCCGATGACATCCATTCCCCAAGTGGCGAACGACCATGGTGAGCTTGTTGCATTGAGCTCGTTAGGAGGCACCTTTATCATATCTGCATGTATCTGACAGCGGTGGTACTTTCGAACATACTGGATGCAGTCTGTCTCCATAGTCATCCAGAAGTAACCAGCTTGGAGTATTTTCTTGGCTAAGACGAAACCATTCATGTGCGGGCCACAGGTCCCTGCATGAACCTCCTCCAACAACCTGGATGCTTCCCTTGCCTCGACACACCTTAGTAATCCCAAATCGAGAGTCCTCCTATATAGGATTCCTCCGCTGTGAAAGAAGTGATTGGACAATCTCCGCAGTGTGCACATTTGAGTAGTGTTTGCAAGTTCAGGATACTCTCCTGTTGACAAATATTTCTTAATTTCATGGAACCATGGCTTTCCGTCTGCCTCTTCCTCGACATGAGCGCAATAGGCAGGTTGATCTTGGATTTTTACCGGGATGGGATCAATGAAGTTCTTATCTGGATGCTGAATCATGGATGATAGAGTGTCCAATGCATCGACGAACTCATTCTGGATTCTGGGGACATGTCGGAATTCCGTTTTTGTGAGCCTCTTCCTCAACTCTTGTACATGATGCAAGTATGGTAGTATTTTGGAGTTCTTGGATGCCCATTCTTCTCGGACCTGATGTATGAGCAAGTCTGAATCCCCGATCACTAGTAACTCCTGAACGTTCATATCAATGGCCAACTTGAGCCCTAAGATGCAGGCTTCGTACTCGGCCATGTTGTTGGTGCACGGGAACCTGAGTTTGGCGGACACCGGATAATGTTGGCCTGTTTCTGATACTAGAACTGCTCCTATGCCAACTCCCTTAAAGTTTGCTGCTCCATCGAAAAACATTCTCCAGCCATCATAGGATTCTGCAATGTCTTCACCTACGAAGGAGACCTCTTCGTCAGGAGAACACGTCTTTAGAGGCTCGTATTCTCCGCCCACGGGGTTTTCGGCAAGATGATCGTCTAGTGCTTGTCCTTTGATCGCTTTCTAAGTCACATAGACAATATCAAACTCATTCAGCAATATTTGCCATTTGGCCAGTTTGCCCATGGGCATGGGTTTCTGAAAGATGTACTTTAGCGAATCCATCCTCGATATGAGATAGGTGGTGTAGGCATAGAAATAATGCCTCAACTTCTGAGCTACCCAAGTCAGAGCACAACACGTGCGTTCTAGTAGGGAATTCCGGGCCTCGTACGGGGTGAACTTCTTACTGAGATAGTAGATGGCTTGATCTTTTCTCCCCGTTTCATCATGTTGTCCCAACTCCATCCAGTACTGCAAGGTAGAGCAATAGCAGTCTGCCTGGTTCGGGCGGAACCAAAACTGGCGGCGTTGACAGGTATTCCTTGATTCTGTCGAAAGCTTTCTGATAATCATCAGTCCATTCAGTGGCGGCGTCCTTCTTCAACATCTTAAAGATTGGTTCGCAAATGACTGTGGACTGGGCTATGAACCGACCGATGTAGTTGAGTCTCCCCAAGAAACTCATAACCTCTTTCTTGTTCTTTGGCGGTGGCAAGTCTTGAATGGCCTTAACCTTTGATGGATCTAGTTCTATTCCT
>NW_017671042.1:347053-353274 GCF_001879085.1 Nicotiana attenuata
GTTACCTCGTCGCATGTCACATTCATCGGTTCATCAAGATAAGTAATAATAATGTTGTGTAAAGTAAAGTAAATGGCAGAGAAAAGAGATAATAAGAGCGAGATTTATAAAAACTGAAATGCTTTAATAAATGCTAAAAGAATTTTTTTGAACATCGGAGCTACTTTTCAAAATTCAAAGATAATACTGAAGGGAAATCAACTAGCGAAAAATAAAAGATAATGTATAATGCTTTGTTCAGCCTTGCTACCCCGAAGCTCTCCGGGCCCTGGTGGTTCTGACGGACCAATTGCTGAGGCGCTCTCCTTGATTCACTGCCTGTATGGAAGGGCCTTCCTCCCCTTCCTCCTCGAGAATGACGTGACAGTTCATTTTGTCATCTTCCAAGAACAGGTTCTTCATTGCTGCTAATGCTTCATCTTCCTCTAATCCATATATGATGTCGGCCGGCTGGAAAATCTGTTCCAGGCGGGGTATAGGGTGCTCCAGCGGGTAGTAAGGGCCACGCCATGGTGGCGACCAGTTCTTGAATTCTTGCCAAGTGTATCCATACCCTAACCCGAAAGTGGTGCCATGATTCTTCAGTTTGATAGGCTTGGTGATTTCCCTGAAGGTTCTTGCCGAGCCCTTTGCCAGGTTCATACCCGCTCCAGTTTAGTATACTCTCTATCTTGTTATCCCACCACTTATCTTTGTCCACGGTGTTGACTCGCTCAATGTGGTGGTAAGTTTCTCCTCCTAGCTTCCTTCTTCCTTCAATTGCTGGGATGGTTTGGCGATTGTATATGGGGTTACTCCCGTCACCATGAATAATCACTTCTTGGTGATTCCATTCGAACTTTACTGCCTGGTGTAGGGTTGATGCTACGGCTCCAGCGGTGTGGATCCAAGGTCGTCCCAGTAGTAAGTTGTAGGATACTGGGATGTCTATTACTTGAAAATCAACATCGAACCAAGTTGGCCCCATTTGCAAACATAAACTGATTTCCCCAATAGTGGACCTTTGGGAGCCATCAAAAGCTTTGACGTTGATAGCCCCATCCTTGATTTCATGCAGACTCTTCCCTAATGTTCTGAGGGTCACCAGTGGACAAATGTTGAGGCTGGACCCTCCGTCAATCAAAGTTCTGGTGATGAAATAGTCTTCACATTGCACAGTGATGTGCAACACTTTATTGTGGCCTAAACCTTCAGGGGGTAACTCATCCTCGTGAAAAGTGATCTTATGACTCTCCAATACCTGCCCGACCATGTTTGTCATTTCTACTCCAGTTATATTGTTGGGTACATACGCCTCGCTTAGTATCTTCATCAGAGCGTTCTTGTGTGTCTCGGAGCTCTGCAGTAGAGCTAGGATGGAGATCTGCGCCGGTGTTTTATTTAATTGGTCGACAACTGAGTATTCTTTTGCCTGTATCTTCCGCCAGAGATCATCGGGCCCAGTTTCGATAGGCTGTCCAGAGGCCTGCTTACTTGATTCAACTAAGTGTTCCGGAGTATAAACCCTGTCGGTCCTGGTCATACCCTGTGCTGAGATTGCTTCTCTGGACCTAGTCTTTTCTTTCCTTCTTGCCTCAGCGGTGCAATCCCAAGGTATGGCCTGTGTATGGAACGGCGTTATGGCTATCATTGCCACAAGAATGTGCACTCTCTCTTTGGGAGGCAACACAGCAACTTCGAATGGTGCAGGTGCTTTTGGAGACCCAAACTCCACCTCAATCGGCTCTGCGGCCCTTTCAGATGGCGGTGTTTCAAACTCGAGAGGCACAGACATGTTTACTTCAGCATCCCCAGAGGGCTGGATCTGGACTATAATCGGATTCAGTGTGACGGCTGGTTTCTTAGGCTCGTCACCATCGTCAATTAATCAAATTGACCCCTTGGGGTCCAATCGTCTTCCACTTCAATCATATGCACACCACCACCCTTATGATCAGGCAAGGGATTGTTTTGAACGTTGGGAGCAGGTTCCTTGGACACTATGATTTTGTTGTCAATTAGAGCTTGGATTTTGTGAGGCCCCGTAAAAAAAATTTAGGCTCAAAACCTAGTAACTTGTGGTGTCGACTCCGAATATGTGTTAGGAATATGTAGAATTCTTCGCGGCTCGCAGGCTCACCGTGGTTCCGACCCTTGGTATTGATCTAAGCTTTTAAAAATCAAAGAATCAATTTTCCAGAAAAAAAAATGCCATTCTGTGGCCCAGAATGCGGTCGCAGATCTAGTATGCGGACTGCATTCCTACCGCATAGTGAAACAGTGGTTTGGTTTAAATTGAGGTCAAGATGCGGTCCATTATGCGACTCCATAATTGATATGCGGACCGCATTTCTGCCGCAGAGTGAAATAGAAGAATTGTCAAAATTGATGTTGAAAATGCGGTCTATTATGCGATCGCATAACTAATATGCGGACTACATAATCGACGCATAAATTCCTCAAAAATTTGTGAAGGTCAGTTCTACGGTGCATAATGCGACCGCATAACAAGAATGCGGACCGCATTCCTGTCGCAGACCCAAACAGACCCCTCAGAGTTTTGGGGGCACTTCTGCGGTCCAATCTGCGGACCGCATTTCGGTTCTGCGATCGCAGAATGCGCCCGCAGATCTTGCTCGGGCTTCTATTTTTCTAAATTTTAAAACCCGACCCCTTCGTAATAAAACACCCAACCCCTCATTCTTTAACGATCTTCTGCACAAAATAAGAGAGAGGAAGAGAGGGTCTTGAGGGAGAAAGTCATCTTCTCCAAAATTTGATTCTTCAAAACTATCCGGGCCGGGAAATTTCAAGCTTATCTTCATTCCCCTTTTCTTGCAGGTAAAATCCCTAACCCTTTTAATTTAATTTCAGGTTTAAACTAGGGGGGGGGAGTCTTTTGGTTCTTGAAAATAAGGGTTGAAATCATACATGCATGCCTTTCCATAACCTAAAACCTAGTAGGAGTAATTGGGTGGGAGCAAAGCCTTGTGCAAAGAAGGGGTTAATAACCTAAATATGTTCGAGTCATGATTTTGAACCTTGAATTCTAAGTTATGTGTATTAATTTGTGCACTATATCGACGTTGCTAGATTTTTGGTGAATTGGAAGTAGAAATTAAAAAGGAATTCGGCTCCAGGTATGTATGGCTAACTTTAACCTTTGTAAAATAGCCTTGTTTGGTGTCCAAATACTTGGTATGTGATATCTTCATGGATTAGTTGTGAAGTTAAACTCTTGTGAGTAATATGTGTTTACTTGTGTGAACCATTTGTGAATTCATGTATATATTGTGCCTTAAACGTTGTTGGTTAAGACGTCCGATATGATTGTGCAAGTAAATGGCAATAAACCAAGTTGTGATTGTGAATGTGTTATGTGGTAAGAACTGTGGAATAAATGATGGAAAGGAATCGAAATTGGTGCAATTGAAACAACTGTGGTAACATCATTTGTGGCTAGTCGTGGGAAATTATTGTTGTGATTTAAATGGTACAACGGGCTGTTGAAAAAGATGGAAATGGCATTGATAGTCATATAAATCCTATGTGAATTGTGCTGCTGTTCCTTGAGATTGGTTGTTGTTGTTATTGGGATTTGTTGATGTTGTTCTTGAGACGTGTTGTTGTTAACCTTGTAAATTGTTATTGTTGTGGTATTGTTTGTGAATTGTGATTGCTCGGTGGGATCGGGTTGCGCGCCGCAACACGAAGTAATAAGGTGTGGGTTGTGGTGATAAGGGTGGCCGAGGTAATAAGGGTAGCCGAGGTAATAAGGGTAGAAAGTGATCGATATCACCATTGAAATGAAATATGAGAAAATTGTGACATTAATAATGTGGAAATGATGATGGGGAAAGGAGAGATTGTTAACTTGTTTGCCTTGATTATTTTCCTTGTGTGTATTCAATTGTTGTTTCCTCTATTGTTTGTTACTTGTATATGGTTGAGGTTACTCAGGGTAAAGTTTGTTATACATACCAGTACAATTCAAATGTACTGACGTCCCTTTTGCCGGGGGCGCTACATTCGTGTTATGATTGTAGGTGGATCCGTAGCAGGTACTCCAGTCCACCGATCGTAGCTCCCCCTTCGTCTTCCATCAACTGTTTTGGTGAGCCCCTTCCTCTCGGGGCCCTGCGTGGCTCACGCCGCTTTGTTTCCGGAGTTTTATTTTAGTTTATGTGTAAGATATAGCCGGAGCCTTGTTACCGGCAAATACTGTATTATTCTGTTGTACCTTTAGAGGCTCCGTAGACAGTAGATGTGGGTTAAGAACTTATGTAAATCCATGTTTCATATGTTGGGCAACGAATTGGAAATTTCATTAACTATTATGTACGTATGTATTCTTTGCGAAAAGGTGTTCTTAATTATTTATATGGCTCATTCTTGGGATAGTGAGTAAGGAAAAAATGGGGTAACACGTGGGTTAGGAAAGGCACCAAGGTCCGCTTGACTGGGGCTACCCGGTCGGGCGCCGGTTATGTCCCTCAAATTTGGGGCGTGACAGATTTTGTCTTTCANAAACCCCGTTTTTATTTACGGTAAGTTTTACAACGGGTTTTTAAAACATAACGGGGGGGGTAGGTACGTACTATACGTACAGTTTGTTACGTTTGAAAAAGTAAAGGGTTGAAAATTACATTACAATGACTATAGCCCTTTTTACTATTAAACCAAAAAACCGTTAAGTAGGGAGTAAAGTTTGGGGTGGGAGGACAAAAGTACGTTAGTGACTAAAGGAAGGGGTTAATTAAACCTAAATATGGTTCGGTAGTGATTTTTGAACCTTGAATTCTAAGTTATGTGTATTAATTTGTGCACTATAGTTTGACGTTTGCTAGATTTTTTTGGTGTAATTGGAAGTAGAAATTAAAAAGGAATTCGCTCCAGGTATGTATGGCTAACTTTAACCTTTGTAAAATCGCCTTGTTTGGTGTCCAAATACTTGGTATGTGATATCTTCATGGATTAGTTGTGAAGTTAAACTCTTGTGAGTAGTATGTGTTTACTTGTGTGAACCATTCGTGAATTCATGTAAATATTGTGCCTTAAACGTTGTTGGTTAAGACGTCTGATATGATTGTGCAAGTAAATGACAATAAACCAAGTTGTGATTATGAATGTGCTATATGGTAAGAACTGTGGAATAAATGATGGAAAGGAATCGAAATTGGTGCAATTGAAACAACTGTGGTAACATCATTTGTGGCTAGTCGTGGGAAATTATTGTTGTGATTTAAATGGTATAACAGGCTGTTGAAAAAGATGGAAATGGCATTGATAGTCATATAAATCCTATGTGAATTGTGCTGCTGTTCCTTGAGATTGGTTGTTGTTGTTATTGGGATTTGTTGATGTTGTTCTTGAGACGTGTTGTTGTTAACCTTGTAAATTGTTATTGTTGTGGTATTGTTTGTGAATTGTGATTGCTCGGTGGGATCGGGTTGCGCGCCGCAACACGAAGTAATAAGGTGTGGGTTGTGGTGATAAGGGTGGCCGAGGTAATAAGGGTAGCCGAGGTAATAAGGGTAGAAAGTGATCGATATCACCATTGAAATGAAATATGAGAAAATTGTGACATTAATAATGTGGAAATGATGATGGGGAAAGGAGAGATTGTTAACTTGTTTGCCTTGATTATTTTCCTTGTGTGTATTCAATTGTTGTTTCCTCTATTGTTTGTTACTTGTATATGGTTGAGGTTACTCAGGGTAAAGTTTGTTATACATACCAGTACAATTCAAATGTACTGACGTCCCTTTTGCCGGGGGCGCTACATTCGTGTTATGATTGTAGGTGGATCCGTAGCAGGTACTCCAGTCCACCGATCGTAGCTCCCCCTTCGTCTTCCATCAGCTGTTTTGGTGAGCCCCTTCCTCTCGGGGCCCTGCGTGGCTTAGGCCGCTTTGTTTTCGGAGTTTTATTTTGGGTTTTTGTGTAAGGTATAGCCGGAGCCTTGTTACCGGCAAATACTGTATTATTCTGTTGTACCTTTAGAGGCTCCATAGATAGTAGATGTGGGTTAAGAACTTATGTAAATCCATGTTTCATATGTTGGGCAACGAATTGGAAATTTCATTAACTATTATGTACGTATGTATGCTTTGCGAAAAGGTGTTCTTAATTATTTATATGGCTCATTCTTGGGATATTGAGTAAGGAAAACATGGGGTAACACGTGGGTTAGGAAAGGCACCCAGGTCCGCTTGACTGGGGCTACCCGGTCGGGCGCCGGT
>NW_017671042.1:354882-364953 GCF_001879085.1 Nicotiana attenuata
GTTTGGTAATGGGGTTTGGTGTAGTGTGGCAAGGGTTTCCACATAGTATGGGAGTGTGGTGGGGATGATCATTTGATGGTTCAAGAATGAGGAGTGGAGTGTTGTTGGGATGTGTGTTGCAATGAGTAGCGGGCTGTTTCTGCGGCTTTGGGATGGGGTGTTGAGCATTGGGAAAGTTGATGTCTGGAGTAGTGAGGGAGAATGACAGACTTGCCAAGTTCCGAACTTGGTCTAGTTCTTCTTGAAATCTCAGTAACTTCTGTTCGATCTGAGCGACACTTTCTTTGGATACCTGAATACCCTGAGGAACCTCTACCCTTTCAACCGAATTCTCCTTTCTGGCGTTGTTCAAATCTTTCATTTTTGCTTTGCCCCTGTTTTTGATAGGACTTGGAGGAGGAGGAGGTGGAGGGCCCTTAGATCTTGTGGAGTAGGATGACGATGCCAGAATGCACGAACTAACCTTTTAGGGAGGTGAATAAGATAAAAGTAAAAACAATAAAAAGGTAACAAGTTAGTACGGATTATGTGAAAAATAGTGCAGTATTTAGACACATAGTACAAGAATATAAATCGTGTCCTAAATTGGGTGCCTCGTTGTGCCTGAGGTAGGCCTTGCGACAAGTTAATTTGGAGAACTTATAATGCTAAATGCCTCATTTTATTGATAAAAATAAGACGAATCCCAAAACGACACTAAAGTTGCAGAAAGTAAAATGTCACTAATGGTTGTTGGCCTTATTACATTTCAAAGCAGAAAAGAAAAGAAGCTCCTAACTATTTGGTCCCAGAAGGACCTTCCCCAGACTCGGCATCTTTGGCTCCATCGAACAGCGTCACCAGCTCACGTAATCCCAGCAGCAGATAAGCCCTAGCCAAATGTCCTCCTTCATTTCCTTCGGCGTTTTGGCAATTCTCGATCCTCCGAATGAACTTCCCTTCCAGCTCTACTAACCCTTGCTCCAAATGCCCTAGGCGCTTGTTGGCTCTGACAGCCATATCCTTCCATTCCTCGATCAACTTCTGATTTGCCTCTTGAATCTCCTGATGCTCGCTCTCGCACTCCCTGATCCTCTTGTGCAACTGGTTGTACTTAACCTGTATCTCAGCCTTTTTGTCGATGACCCTGTGACCTCGAACATATCCGGGCTGTCCTAACCGAGCATGATCTTCTTCTAGCCAACCTGGATAGTATAAGGTGTAACCGGCATGATACCTGTCGGGTTCTATGGAATCCCTCTCCAAGACGACCTTGCTGTTCCACATGTGTTGAGCTTGACATTTGCATAGGCTATCGTCTTCTTGGAAATCAGCCCTGAAATGACTCATCTTTTCTACCTTTGGTACGACTTGCTTTCTCCCTACTTGCCTCATGACCCGGAGAGGGACATAGGGATAAGTTCCCCTCAGACCAATGAGTATGAGAAATGGAGCGTCCCGAGAGCGGATGATGAATTCTCCAGTGGGGAACCATTCAAACATCCACTGTACCTTGTCTTCTTTCAAGTTTTCAAACAATTCCACCCATCCTCGAGCATCCCCTGGCCGAGGAAACATGTCAGGCATGTAGTTCATTCTATTGGGATGGTGAAAGGCTATATGATCATTCCACGGCCTTCGCGAAAGCTCTTGGCGGTATCGACCCTTTTGGAGATGTTCTATGAGCCAGAGTTGGAGTAATAAGTTGCAACCCTCAAAATGACTGGCCCCTCGTTGACAATTTTCCAAAGCTCGGTAGATCTCCGCAACAATCATGGGCACTATGCTGAAATGTTGCCCTTCTATCCCCTCCATTAGTGTCTTGGCGACCATGGCTAGTCTGGTATGGATCCTAGCCTTCTTCATGGGAAACACTATCATTCCCAGGAAGCAGAACATGAAGACAAAAACTCTCCTGTGGATATGCCCCAATGATGTGAGGGTGAATTCGTCTGGATAGGTGCGGTAGGACTGTCTATGACCGTACCTCTCGTACAGGTAGTCGAAAGGAACATAGGAGTCCTTCAAACAAGTCAAATCTGAATTTTTCTTCAACCCTGTCATTTTGAAGAAACCTTTACCCTTGCGGTTTTCTAGCATGAGCAAACCCGGAGTCTCCCAAGGAATACCGGCTAACCCTCCTATTTCCTCGAGCAGCGGGGTCATTTCAAGGTCCCCAAATTGAAATACCGATCTATCACTGTCCCAGAATAAGGTCGCAGCCTCTATGATTTTGTTGTCCGGCTGAATTTCCAAAAGAGAGGGTAAGTTTCCCAAATACTTGCGGACGAGAGTCCGGTCACTGGAATGAAGGTCCTCCCACCATCTTAGCAACCTCGGATGAATATTGGTTACCATGCCGAATCTGGGGACTTCGTGCCTCATTTTCTGCAAAACAAAGCGTTAGTCCCTTACCCCCCGCCGGATTCGACTATTTAAATCAATAATTGGCATAAACAGCATTTAGTTCTTCAAATAAATGCACAGAGTATGGTGTTGTCCGTTTGGGTCCCAGGGGAACCCAGTGGACTTTGGATAAGGCCATCTTAAAGAGTCATTATGTGGACAACATAACTGACTCGACTAGGTTTGACAGTGATGCATGAACAGTTAAATAGGATAAGGTTTCTATGGGGTGCTAGACCGGTACCCTTGAGTGGACAACTCAAGAGGGAAAGGCACGGAACCGTCGACTGCACCGCTGATCGACTAGTTTTACCGCAAATACGCCTTGCCAAAATTTAGGGGGGTAATAATATTGTAAGAGCGCAACCACTCATCAAGCGTTGCTATGGTATTTGTTGGCACGAGTGGAATATGATGTTGAAGATGCAATTACAAAAAATGAAACAGATTGTCACGTATTTTCACGTTCATAATGGTTACAACAATGGCTCGAAAATTACAACGGTATTGAAAGAAAGCAGTAAATGAAGGCGCTAAAGAAAAAGGAAACAAAAAGACAACTCAGTTTCGAATAAAGGTATTAAACAAAGCAATAAAGGAATAATAAAGTCACATATAACATGAAATGTAAAAGCCTAAAGAGTCCCCAGCAGAGTCGCCATGCTGTCGACGCCCCCTTTTTCTAAAGCGAAATCGGGTTTACGACATTCGGGAAGACAACTCTATTCCCGTTTGGGAATTGGGTTTTTGGATTTGAAGAGTCACCACCTAATGATTAAGTGCATTAGGACACTAAGGGTTTTGAATTTGAAAACCAGAGTTCGGGTAAGGGCTAGAAATTATCTCGAGGGGAAGGTGTTAGGCACCCCTCAAGATCCACTAGTGTGGTTCCCGGCCATGCTATGTTGTGACTTTACAAATAATCAATCAAGGCTCAAATAAAGACTTGCAATTAAATTGAAACTTGAGAAAGTAAGTAGAAAAGAGAGCAGAGATTTGAAAGGTCTAAATAATTCTAAGGAGACAAACAAAGGAAAAGGGATCCTAGGTTTATGATTAATATGGATCACTTCAATGCAATACCCAGCAATTACTCCTCAAAGAGGGGTCGCACGTGATATTAACGCATCGGTCATCATCTCCATATTCTACCTTTCCCACCCCGTAAAGGTTATTTAAACGTGTGGATTGGTCACGAATGCTTATTGCGTGCTACTACCCGTCCCGTCCTATAAGTCCTAGAGGGTATTTAGGACCACTATTCCTACAAGGTAAGGTCTAGGCTGAACCCTTAGGTTTAAAGGACAAAATGCTAGGCGACATACATAACAAGTAGGACTACACATAAAGGAACCATAGAAAGGCAAATAAGAGGCTCACAGATCCCTCACAAGTAAACATGTAATTAGCACGTCTCAAACACATTTAAGGTCTTAAAAGAACGCGAGTTTAAAGATCAGTTTTAGCAGAAGGTTTAACCACAACTGAGTGATCCAAAGAGTGTTTGACTTGCAGAAATACAACTAAGTAATCAGTTGAGTAAGTAAAGGTAAGGGAACTGTTAAAACATCGTTTAAAAAAAGGATTTGAAAATACAATAGTTTAAGTAAACAAGTATCAAAATAACGTGATCCTGGGCGGAAAGGTACCAGTAATTTAAAAACATAATAGAGCACGAATCAGGAAATTAGTGAGAGCACATAAATACGAAACAGGTTTCCAGATAAAGAGATTTTCAGTAAAAGAGTGGACTTCAGAGAGACGGATAAAAGAGTTGGGAAAGTTAAAAGGTTGGGTAGCTTGAAACTAGTAAAACAAAATCAATCATCTTTATTATTATTGGGCCTAAAGCTTGCCTATGCGATGTATGTATTGCCTTCTTGTCTTAAAAAAAAGTGGTGAACATGCATATTGATTCCAGTTTTAAAGAGAAGACGCAGTCAAACAAACTTGTGTTGTTAAATTAAACGGCTAGTGAGGCGTTCAGCAATTGCAACACTAAGTAATATGATGTCTAATGCACATAAAGCTCCTAAAGCATGGTCTCTAAATGCGGTAGTAGTTTCATAACAGTTATTTCTTGATTACTAACTGATCACAAAGTGAGTATAACAATCTAAAAGTAAAGAGCCTAAAACAGGATATCTAGGTGTAAGATGCATGTCCTACGCATGGCTTCTATTGCACAAATTGGTAAGTAAAGCCCTATAGACATGTTTTCTACCCATTAATTAAACTAAGCATGCATAATCCCTCCCAATTTCACTATAACCCCAATCAGTTGTTCAGTAATTATTACAAACCATGATAGCTGAAATACATAATGAAAAAATAAAATAAGAACTACTCAATAGGGAGCCTTCAACCAGGCCCAATGTTCCAACCTCACTTCATTCGAGTTTCACAGCCTTGACCATGGTTTGGGTGCGGCAAAGCTCCCTAAGGGCCCAATGGGGGTCCTTGGCCAATACCAACACCCAAACATTACAAAAAATGTTTGAACAAGTGCAGTGAGGAATTACCAGCCTTGTGCATCAAAGTTCAATGGGTACTCAAAGGTGCCCAAGGCAATGCTTACACAAAGGGGGGTAGAACCTAAACTCTAGGAGTAGTGAGAGTGTGATAGAATTTTCTTTAAAGAAATTGAGTTGAAAAGCAGTTTTTAAAAAAAGAATGATCCATGTAGAACCAGCTTTGAAAGAAAAACAATGGGACATTTTTGACAAAACTCAGAACCAAAATACCTCATATAGTTCCGGGCAGTAAACACAAACAGGGAAAAGGGGAGTGGGGTAAATAGTTCACATGTATCAACACAGTTGCACCTAGATACCAAAAGAAAGCATTTCAAAACTTAGACAGTCAACAGGTTTCAACNAAACCCCGTTTTTATTTACGGTAAGTTTTACAACGGGTTTTTAAAACGTAACGGGGGGGGTAGGTACGTACTATACGTACAGTTTGTTACGTTTGAAAAAGTAAAGGGTTGAAAATTACATTACAATGACTATAGCCCTTTTTACTATTAAACCAAAAAACCGTTAAGTAGGGAGTAAAGTTTGGGGTGGGAGGACAAAAGTACGTTAGTGACTAAAGGAAGGGGTTAATTAAACCTAAATATGTTCGGGTAGTGATTTTGAACCTTGAATTCTAAGTTATGTGTATTAATTTGTGCACTATATTGACGTTGCTAGATTTTTGGTGAATTGGAAGTAGAAATTAAAAAGGAATTCGCTCCAGGTATGTATGGCTAACTTTAACCTTTGTAAAATCGCCTTGTTTGGTGTCCAAATACTTGGTATGTGATATCTTCATGGATTAGTTGTGAAGTTAAACTCTTGTGAGTAGTATGTGTTTACTTGTGTGAACCATTTGTGAATTCATGTAAATATTGTGCCTTAAACGTTGTTGGTTAAGACGTCCGATATGATTGTGCAAGTAAATGGCAATAAACCAAGTTGTGATTGTGAATGTGTTATGTGGTAAGAACTGTGGAATAAATGATGGAAAGGAATCGAAATTGGTGCAATTGAAACAACTGTGGTAACATTATTTGTGGCTAGTTGTGGGAAATTATTGTTGTGATTTAAATGGTACAACGGGCTGTTGAAAAAGATGGAAATGGCATTGATAGTCATATAAATCCTATGTGAATTGTGCTGCTGTTCCTTGAGATTGGTTGCTGTTGTTATTGGGATTTGTTGATGTTGTTCTTGAGACGTGTTGTTGTTAACCTTGTAAATTGTTATTGTTGTGGTATTGTTTGTGAATTGTGATTGCTCGGTGGGATCGGGTTGCGCGCCGCAACACGAAGTAATAAGGTGTGGGTTGTGGTGATAAGGGTGGCCGAGGTAATAAGGGTGGAAAGTGATCGATATCACCATTGAAATGAAATATGAGAAAATTGTGACATTAATAATGTGGAAATGATGATGGGGAAAGGAGAGATTGTTAACTTGTTTGCCTTGATTATTTTCCTTGTGTGTATTCAATTGTTGTTTCCTCTATTGTTTGTTACTTGTATATGGTTGAGGTTACTCAGGGTAAAGTTTGTTATACATACCAGTACAATTCAAATGTACTGACGTCCCTTTTGCCGGGGGCGCTACATTCGTGTTATGATTGTAGGTGGATCCGTAGCAGGTACTCCAGTCCACCGATCGTAGCTCCCCCTTCGTCTTCCATCAGCTGTTTTGGTGAGCCCCTTCCTCTCGGGGCCCTGCGTGGCTTAGGCCGCTTTGTTTTCGGAGTTTTATTTTGGTTTTTGTGTAAGGTATAGCCGGAGCCTTGTTACCGGCAAATACTGTATTATTCTGTTGTACCTTTAGAGGCTCCATAGATAGTAGATGTGGGTTAAGAACTTATGTAAATCCATGTTTCATATGTTGGGCAACGAATTGGAAATTTCATTAACTATTATGTACGTATGTATGCTTTGCGAAAAGGTGTTCTTAATTATTTATATGGCTCATTCTTGGGATATTGAGTAAGGAAAACATGGGGTAACACGTGGGTTAGGAAAGGCACCCAGGTCCGCTTGACTGGGGCTACCCGGTCGGGCGCCGGTTATGTCCCTCAAATTTGGGGCGTGACAGATTTTGTCTTTCAGAGATCGGCACTCATCAATGGTATGCCCCTTCATGCCGGAATGGTATGCACAGGTTTTATTTGGATTGACCCACTGGGAAGGATTATCTGGAGTTATGGCGGGGATTGGGGTGACGTAACCAGTAGCTTTGAGCCTTTCATATAGTTGGTCGATTGGCTCGGCGATGGCGGTGTATTGCCTGGGAGGTTTGCGGTCAAAGTTAGGGCGTGGCCTGGGGAAGTTTTGGCGGGTGGGAGGTGATTGGTAGTGGGCATTATAGGCTTGGTAGACGGGTGCAGGTTTGGAATATCTTGGTGAGGTGGGTTGATATGTGGGAGAGGGAGATGATTGGTAAGCAGGTGACGAAATTTGGTAAGAGGGTGGAGGAGCTTGGAAATTGGGAATAGGCTGGTATGTGATGGAGGGTACCGGGTAGGCTTGGTATTTTACTGGGGACTTGGTTCTCTGTGCAACCATCACGGCACTCACGTCCTTCTTCTTGGACGCGCCACCAGATTGTAGGGCTTTGTTGGTAGCCTGCAGTGCTTCAAAATTAGTGACCATTCCGCTCTTAATGCCCTCTTCAATCCTTTCTCCCAGCTTGATGATATTGGAGAATTTATGGCCCTCTATCAACATTAACCTCTCATAATACTGCGGATCTTGTGCTCAAACGAAAAATCGGTTCATCTGCTCTTCCTCTAAGGCCGGCCTGACCTTAGCAGCCTCGGATCTCCATCGAGTAGCATACTCGCGGAATGTCTCAGTAGGTTTCTTTTTCAGATTCTAGATGTAGAAGACATCTGGTGCATTTTCTGTATTGAATCTGAACCTATCCATGAAATCGGACGCCATTCCTACCCAGCTTGTCCACTTCTTGGGATCTTGGCTGATGTACCAAGATAGCGCATCGCCTTTCGAACTTCTCATGAAGAGTTTCATGCGAATCTTTTCATCTCTTCCTATGCCGACCAGCTTATCACAGTAGGTCCTCAAATGGACCCTGGGATCTCCTGTGCCATCAAACATTTTGAACTTGGGAGGTTTGTTCCCCTCGGGAAGTTCAACGTCTGGATGGATGCAAAGATCCTCATAATTCAGCCCTTCAATGCCTTTGTTTCCTTCAATGCCCTGTACTCGACTGGTCAATTTCTTGAGCTCGGCAGCCAAGTTCTTGATGAGAGAATCTTTGTCATCAGATTCTCGTGTGTTTGTAATGGGTTTGGTGTAGTGTGGCAAGGTTTCCACATATATGGGAGTGTGGTGGGGATGATCATTTGATGGTTCAAGAATGAGGAGTGGAGTGTTGTTGGGATGTGTGTTGCAATGAGTAGCGGGCTGTTTCTGCGGCTTTGGGATGGGGTGTTGAGCATTGGGAAAGTTGATGTCTGGAGTAGTGAGGGAGAATGACAGACTTGCCAAGTTCCGAACTTGGTCTAGTTCTTCTTGAAATCTCAGTAACTTCTGTTCGATCTGAGCGACACTTTCTTTGGATACCTGAATACCCTGAGGAACCTCTACCCTTTCAACCGAATTCTCCTTTCTGGCGTTGTTCAAATCTTTCATTTTTGCTTTGCCCCTGTTTTTGATAGGACTTGGAGGAGGAGGAGGTGGAGGGCCCTTAGATCTTGTGGAGTAGGATGACGATGCCAGAATGCACGAACTAACCTTTTAGGGAGGGGAATAAGATAAAAGTAAAAACAATAAAAAGGTAACAAGTTAGTACGGATTATGTGAAAAATAGTGCAGTATTTAGACACATAGTACAAGAATATAAATCGTGTCCTAAATTGGGTGCCTCGTTGTGCCTGAGGTAGGCCTTGCGACAAGTTAATTTGGAGAACTTATAATGCTAAATGCCTCATTTTATTGATAAAAATAAGACGAATCCCAAAACGACACTAAAATTGCATAAGGTAAAAAATGTCACTAATGGCCGTTGGCCTTATTACATTTCAAAGCAGAAAAGAAAAGAAGCTCCTAACTATTTGGTCCCAGAAGGACCTTCCCCAGACTCGGCATCTTTGGCTCCATCGAACAGCGTCACCAGCTCACGTAATCCCAGCAGCAGATAAGCCCTAGCCAAATGTCCTCCTTCATTTCCTTCGGCGTTTTGGCAATTCTCGATCCTCCGAATGAACTTCCCTTCCAGCTCTACTAACCCTCGCTCCAAATGCCCTAGGCGCTTGTTGGCTCTGACAGCCATATCCTTCCATTCCTCGATCAACTTTTGATTTGCCTCTTGAATCTCCTGATGCTCGCTCTCGCACTCCCTGATCCTCTTGCGCAACTGGTTGTACTTAACCTGTATCTCAGCCCTTTCGTCGATGACCCTGTGACCTCGAACATATCCGGGCTGTCCTAACCCAGCATGATCTTCTTCTAGCCAACCTGGATAGTATAAGGTGTAACCGGCATGATACCTGTCAGGTTCTATGGAATCCCTTTCCAAGACGACCTTGCTGTTCCACATTTGTTTGAGCTTGACATTTGCATAGGCTATCATCGTCTTGGAAATCAGCCCTGAAATGACTCATCCTTTCTACCTTTGGTACGACTTGCTTTCTCCCTACTTGCCTCATGACCCGGAGAGGGACATAGGGATAAGTTCCCCTCAGACCAATGAGTATGAGAAATGGAGCGTCCCGAGAGCGGATGATGAAGTCTCCAATGGGGAACCATTCAAACATCCACTGCACCTTGTCTTCTTTCAAGTTTTCAAACAATTCCACCCATCCTCGAGCATCCCCTGGCCGAGCAAACATGTCAGGCATGTAGTTCATTCTATTGGGATGGTGAAAGGCTATATGATCATTCCACGGCCTTCGCGAAAGCTCTTGGCGGTATCGACCCTTTTGGAGATGTTCAATGAGCCAGAGTTGGAGTAATAAGTTGAAACCCTCAAAATGACTGGCCCCTCGTTGACAGTTTTCCAAAGCTCGGTAGATCTCCACAACAATCATGGGCACTATGCTGAAATGTTGCCCTTCTATCCCCTCCATTACGTGTCTTGGCGACCATGGCTAGTCTGGTATGGATCCTAGCCTTCTTCATGGGAAACACTATCATTCCCAGGAGCAGAACATGAAGACAAAAAC